>NC_032015.1:19461592-19579456 GCF_001865875.1 Lupinus angustifolius | reverse complement strand
TATATATATTATATGAGTTTAAAATCTCTGCATTGACATTGAAAGTTTTTTACACTGTCAGTACTTTATCTACTATTGATTTGTATTACTTTTGTTTGAAAGTCAATAATGGTTGATAAACCAATATTGGATGATTTGCTTAGAGTGTAAAAACACTTATACCGTTAATGTATACATATTAAATCCTTATATATAAAGAAGCAAGTAATAAGTATTGAAATATTTATAGATATTAGTAATATTCTAGATTTCACCATGATCACATTTACAATTAATCTCGAATTAAGGAGAAGCAAGTGAAAGAATGATTGGGAAAAGTAATTTGGTGCAATTTTCAGAGATAAGATTGAAGTGATAGGTTGTAACCTGAAATGAGAGCTGATATTGCTAGACACAAGAATGCAAAAAAAAGATATACTTATTGCTGAAGATGATGATGATATCAAAAGATATGCCATTATCTGAAATCAAAAACATTCTCAATCAACCTCAAACTTCTGTAACTAACATATTTTGATCCAAAACCTAATTTAAACTTCTGTAACTTCTAAAAACCTAATTCAAAAGTTCATCTCCACACCCTCAAATGAACAAAGCAAAATCAAATTTTGATCCAAAATTCTTACAAACCCATATCATATTTTCGATCAAAATCATAAATGGTTACCAGATTTTATACCTGTACTCTTCATAGCGATCAAATTCTTTCGAATCACCATACTTATTGCTAGTCATGGCAATGAATGAAATCAGAGAGAAAACCATAGCTGCTCCTCTCAAAGCCAACGTCACTTTCTTCAACATATCGTCCCTCTTCCACCGCCGCATTATCCCGGTGACTCCACCACCGGTTCCTCCGGTGGCCGGAGTTTGGTGGTCCTCATTTGGTATTGCAGAAACAGAAGCTGTTGGTGGAGTTTCCACATGTGGTGATGGATTTGAAACAACTAAAGTGAACATGTTATTTGGGTTGTTTTCCATTTGTTTCTCTTAGTGTTGGGATTTTAAGGTTTCAGATGCAGATATCAACGAATTGTTGAAAAACCAAATGGAAAAGTGAAGTAGAAAGTTTTGTGGTGTCTTTTCTACTAAAACTTATTCGTTCACGTTATTTGAATTTTTGAATTAATCAATAAATCTGAAGCATTAGATTTTTTATAGAATAATCGAATAAGATATTGAGTATGTTTTTTTATCTAATTCCAATATATATATATTATATATATGGAAAAGTCCACATTGACCCCACACTTACATTTAATCTTTTTTTTTTATTTTTAGAAAGTGTAGAAATGATCTAAGCCTTCCTGAATTAATTGTACAGGTGTAATTTTTAAAAAAATATTTCACACCCAAATATGAATTTAGAACCATCTTAAATAATTTTTAATTATCACAGGGAGTAAATTGCACAGTTGAAGGATGTTTTTTACTTTAAGCCTGGTTTTGTGTTTATTAAGGTGGCAATGACAGTAAAATCGTTATGGAAGTTATATAGGGAAGTTGACCACGTCATTGACAGTTGTAGATGACGTGGCGGCAAGTATGTATCAACTTAGAGATTCACATCATAATTATCGATATTTACATAAGGACATCGAGTTACATTTTCGATAAGAAGTGAAGGAAGGTTGTGCTATAATAGATTGAAGGAAGAAAGTCTATGTACTATTTATGAGCTATGCACTAGAAAAAGACCTCTGCATACAAGAGGGCATAATTCCTTTTAAGATCCCTAATTCACAGTACTTTTATATACTAATACGTTATGATTTGTGTATTAATATTTAGTACCAAGTTAATTATTTTAATTTTAATTTTATAAATATGAAAGTATGCATTTAATTAGTAGATTAAAATTTAAAAGATTTTATTTAGTATTTACGCTTGTTTACTTATTTACTTTAATAAAATTAAATAAGTTTATTATTTTTTATTTTAAAAAATATTATAAGCGCACATTTAATTAGTAGATCAAAAATATAAAAAAAGTGTAGCATCTAAAATGTGTCACGAAATTAACTAGGAAAGTATATCTCTAACGTACCATATATTTGATGGGTACCACGTATGATTAAGGGTCGAACTATATTATCTCGTACTGGACATTTATTTAGTAACGCCTAGTGAAGCAAGTGTTGTTGAATCTTTGATAGAGATTTAAAAACAAAATCTAACTCACCACTCATTCATTCAAATGCTAGAACTCAGAAACCTTTCACACGACTCAGAAACCTTCATACGACTTAGAAAACTTCCTAAGCTAAAACTCACACAACACTAATCTGCCTGCAAAACCTTCAAATGACACTCAATCTACTCATCTTCCCACAAAACCCACTTATCATGATTCTCATTCATTCAACTCATCTTCTCACAACAATCATGTCATTCATTCATCATTGAAGATACCAAGACTGAATTGTTAGTTTTTTCCTTTTGTAGCATCCCTATGTTCTTCCTTTTTGGTATTTCTCATTGTTGCTTACTATTACCTATATCAAGGACAAAATTGGAGGGATCACACTGATATGTTTTACACAATGCTGATGAGGTTAAACCATACGTTGAAACACATAAGGAGATGCTTAGAAGTTCTAACCCTAATAAAAGTGGAAATTGAATTTACATAGAGCATAATCAGTATTTTACAAAATGACGAACAAATTACATTATTGAAAAGTTGAATATAAATACACATCCTGTTTATGAAAGATTGGAGAACTTATTTTAACCCTTGAATAACTAACTGCTCATAAATCCCTCTTCCTACCTTTATTAATAGCTATGAACGAAGAAATTTTTCAATATTCTTTATGTAGCAATATCATGGATATATTTGATATCAACATTCTCTGATATATCATTGATATGTGTCTATGGAGTATCGAAATGATATTTTTTTTTTAAAATACTATAAATTTGATATTTTCGAATACTCTCTAACACTCTTAAAATGTTTTTTTTGATATATCTTCAAACACAAATTAGTAAAACTATCATACAAGAGCATTTGAAGAGGAAAAAAACATAACACACAATAGTTCAAGTAGAAAAGTGCAACATAACATATTAATCTACCAAGTGAAACATAACATACGATAAAATCATATATTTATCATGTTTTATGAATTTTATACACTTATTTTATATGCATATTACAAAGTATCATATCATAAAATTTTACAGAATATGTGTATTGACACCGATATGTATCACATCCAATATTTGTATATGTGTATCCGTACAATAATGCATGCCAAAATAGAGGGGAAAAGTAAATTTTCTTTCACTTTTCTTTGACTAAAATCTTTGGCATAATGAAAACTACAACATTTATGAAAACAGCAAAATAAGTAATAAGCTACTTAGCTGAACTCCATATCCTTGTAAAAGTACTAACATTCTCTTCATCTTTTTTCATATAAATCAAAAGCTTCATTAAATCATCAACAATTTTTGCAACAAGATTAATCCTCAATTTCAATTATCTAATCAGCTTTTTGCTAAGTTCTCTTGTTTTCTTCAACAACTTAAGCTCATCTATCAACTTCATCAAGTTGTTGTAAGAGGAACCACCCTCCTCTATAGTCTTCTTTGCAGCATCACCAAGCTTCTTCGCCCTCGACCTCATTTCGATGCTCCCTTCGCCGCTTCCCATCAAAATCTTAACAGCATTCGCGATCTCTTTTCTTGTCATTGTAGCTTCTTCACTCATGCTCATAAAAAACTTGTTTTCTTTTACTCCTATTGAGATACCAATCTTTAACACATCAACTAGCAATTTCTCATTGTAAAATTGCTCTGCAAACATAGGCCATGTGATCATCGGTAAACCCGAATTCAAGCTTTCGAGTATTGAATTCCAACCACAATGTGTTACAATTCCTCCTATTGCAGGGTGGTCTAAAATAAGAACCTGTGGTGCCCAATTCCATATTATATAACCCTTCTTGCTTTCTTTCATTCTATGCTCAAAATCCTTTATTAAACTCTCATCATTTTCTTCTACTTTTTTTCGAACGACCCAGATGAAGTTATGACCAGAATTTTCAAGCCCATGAGCAATTTCAACGAGTTGCGCCCGAGGGAGTCGTGCAAGGCTTCCAAAACTTACATACAAAACAGAATCATCTTGCTGAGAATTGAGCCAATTCAACCAATCTGGCTCCTTTTCAAGTTCCTTATTGTGTCCCCTATTGGCCTTTTCTCCATCATCCTTGTTAACGAACATCGCGACCGGTCCTATACTCCAAGTTTTGATCCCTATTGTGCTCTTATAAAGTTGCTCATAGTCACTTTCAAGTTCATCAAAGCTATTATATAGTGCTCCATAGCTTCTCAACTCTGATTCAAACAATGCTTCAAAATAGCATGAGTAATTAGTCTTAGTTCTTATCCATTCTGCTAGCTGCAGAGGTATCATTTCGATGTTTTCTTGAAATCCAGGAATTGAAAACTTCTCTGTATTTGAGACTAACTTTTCATGAGGCCTATGCTTCTGGATCAAGTAACTTGCACATGTAGAGAAGTAACTTGAACTGTAAAAATAAATCCTCGGAATGCCGATTTTCGCAGCGAATTCCACTGTCCAAGGATAACACATATCTGTGACTATACAATCTGGTTGAAGATCTTGAATCACTAACTCAATTTGATCTTGAAGCAATGCTATTCCATGACTGATTTGACCCAAAGTTTCAACAGAAGTAGCATCCTTAAGGTTTTCAATACCATTAGGGAGGTTAACTTGTGCTGCAAGGAATTGAATCAAATGAGTTTTGATGGAATATCCATGATTGAAATCATTGTCTATGGATTTTTGGAATGTTAAAGCATTAGAATTTGTAGTGATAATGGTAACATTAACACCATTTTTTGCAAAAATTCTAGCTGTATTTATCATAGGAATCATGTGACCAGGTGTTGGATATGGAAGAAATGTAACATTGAGTTTTTGGTTTTGAGAATCAATCTCCATCAACAATTTTTGTTACTCTTTGTTTCTTCACTCTTCAAATTTTAGAAAATTAATATATGGTTTCTTATTTTATCCTTAAGTTTTATTTTTATCTCTCATTATTTATTCTTCACATAGATATATTATTATTGAAAAATAATAATGATTTAATATTTTCTTAACAAAATAGAATAATATTTTAAAACAATTTTTTATTCTCTTATCAAACTTCAAAATCACACAAAATGAAGTATGGTCTGATGGATGAGTTCAACAATCAAAGAAGGAATTCCAACCAAGCAAAATCAAAGCATGGTAACTTTTAGAGAAGGTGAAGGGGTGCTAATTCCGAATTCTTTTATCGTCTTGTCTTAGTAGTGGTTTAAATATATGTTATCATTCATCTCAGAATTGGTTTTGAGATAAAATCTTTAATATAAGGATCCTAATTCGAGGGATAAAATCTAAATTCTTTTCGGTTATTATGAGTTAAATAATATCATTTCACCTAGATCAAATTTACTATTTGCTTGGTCTCACATGCTTTTATGGATGAGACATGTTGAGAGTAAGTTTCACATTAAAATGTTTATTTTGGATTTTGAAATAACTCTAAGCATGAGGTCCCACTATGAAATAAAGGTACTCCTAATAGGTAAATATATGGTCTGGAATGAATCAAATAGGTAAATATATGGTCTGGAATGAATCAAATGGTGTCTTAAACAAGTATGGAAAATGAGTTGTTGAATACATAGGGATTTGGTGAGATCTAGCCTTTCAACAAACCGTTACTATTTTGAGTTGGTTTTAGTCTTACATCTATTATACATAACTATAACTATGTTAAGACTCACTTTTCAATTCATGAGAACATGATATGGATGGAGAACAAGAAAAAACAATTTTGGGTGACCCTTTGGTTCATTACTATATTTAGATTCTTTGACATATTAGTAACAAAATTATTTTTGAGAATTTGCTGTTCCACTTAAATGAGATGATGAAACTTATTTTTCTTTATTCTTGTAGTCTTCTCAATGTCCGTTTTCATAATTTCTCTTACTCTTATGTAGAATAGATGTGACATCTATTACATTGTCTCATTCTTTGTTAACTCTAGAGATTGAGTGGATAAAAATATCGTTTCTTCTCCTAATTTCTTTATCTCTTTATTAATAAAATTTAATTGCTGAAAAAAGAAGGATTGTTTGATTTGTCTAATTATAATTTGACTATAAGTAGATAAAATTGGTAGAATTTTAGGAGGTTCATTTGTTCAACTTGTCATTGAGGAATTTATGTAGTCTTCATCATTTGTCCTTTCAGCACCTTCAGTGAATGGCAACACTCATAGTTAATATTTTATGTATGCTCTTTTGGTGGGAAATAAGGTTACGTCTTATGAGAATTGTAGGTCTTTATCAACCACGTGTGTACATGCAAACTCAATTGGCTATAACGTTTTAATGATAAGGTGTTAGGAATAAAATAATACAATATAATAAAGGAGAAATAATACAATGTTAAGTTGTTGTTCTCTATTGTAAATGCTCCAATATTTTTAGAGTATTCAAATAGATTTAATGTCTTTATCTCATAATTATATTTGCTTCGTTTCACACCCTCTGATGCACACTTTTGACATAATATCAACAAAATTAAGATTGCAAAACTCCTAATATATCATATGTTAATAGTTTTAAATTAAATGATATGCACTTGTATAATAATTTACCACTTCTTAAATATTTGTATCGTCAATAACATCATCCTTTTTCTTAAAGGCATCTACCCATAAAATATTCAGATTTATTGATGAAATATTCAAAGACATCTCATTTAAATCCAGCTATAACATAAAATAAATTAACAATCTATTTGTAAATTTATAATATTTTAAAATAAAATTTAAATAATCATAGTTACAATTTTTTTCATCAACTCCTATATACCATGTTCGTGATGTTCTATATGAATATAATGATTTTGACATTCTTTTCTTGTTTTCATGGCTTAAACTGTAAACAAATAATAATTATATCAATGCACATACTTTTTAAGATACATAAAAAAAAAAGACAAAGATTTTACCAAGAATAAATTGTCTTTTGTACGTCTAGTTACAAAAGCTTCCAATCACGGATATTCTGAGTATGACTTATTGTTTAGGTTTGTTTCATTTTCTTCTCTCAGTTTTCATTGAAACTATTGGAACAAAGCACGTAACCAGTTTTCATGTTTTCTTCTCTCATGCATGATAATACTACTCTTTATTGTGAGTCATGGTCGGTGAAGTTTAGACTTATTTAACATTTTATATTGTTTTTATTATTATTATTATTATTATTATGATAAGCCACACTTTTAATATTTCATTCGTTTATTATAAAAAAAAATTATATACTTGTTTATAAAAATTTTAATATGGATTATTTCATGACTTTAACTTTGATAAACAGTGAGTGTAAAAAAATATTATCCACAAAAAAGTTTCAAGTTGTATACATTATCAACTAATTCTACATGTATGTAAAAAAATTTAAGGTAATTAATTTAAAAGTCAAAATATTTTAAATTTGATATATACATAAGTATTCTTTATGTATTTTACTCTAGAATGACCAAGTCATGATTGGGTCTATCAATTTAAAATATTTTATAACAAGACGTTGGTCTAGTGATATAAAATATCATCGTGTCTCCTAGCATCATATTATGTTTAAAGATCAAAAATTTAATTCCTAAAAGCGACACTTGTTAGAAGAGAGAACCATACACTTTGGAAGAGGTTAGTTTCATATTCAAAATAAGGGGAGATGATACCCTTAGTTATATTAAAAAAATCGGAATACTTCTAAGGCAATACATTATTGAATAATATTTGTTAAAAACAAGCCATTAAACTCGCTATAAATCATAATTAAATCTTAACTTAATTATTTTATAGAATTTATTTACTTTTATTTAAATTTTAGAATGTTGACTTTGAACATATGTACATTATGCCAACCTAGAAAACAACATAGAACAAACAAAACCACCGAAGAAACAGACATGAATAATGCCACCTTCAACCCTTTCTCTCAGCATCACAACATGACAACCTCTCTTCTTTTTCCTTCTTTTCATCCTTGTCACATTGCATGCAATTCTTACCATATTCATCTTTTCTCTATACATTTCCTATTACCTTCTAATGCATCAATCTGAATTTTGATCTATTGATTCCAGAAAGAAAAAAATTTATATTTTTCTTCACTTTCTAGATTTTTTATTCATTGGAATTTTGTGGGGTGTTCCCTTTCTTCATTGGGTATTACTTGATGGGAGGGTGTTGTAGCCATGATGTTACTATTAGAGGCAAGGTTGAAAGTGAAGTGGATGATGGAGAATATGAAAATAGCACTCATGTCACATATGAACGTGATGGATCAAGGGTTATGTTAAAAGGATCCTCTATGTTTGTATCAATGAATAGCCAACAGGGTAATAAAGGTGTCAATCAAGATGCAATGACAGTTTGGGAAGTAAGGTTCTTAAGGTTTTTTATGTTTTACATATTAATTTCTCCTTTCATTTCCATTACTTTTGATGGTTTTAGAATTTCATATCATTACCATAAAATTATATATCTATACTATAGATGAATGTATTAAAAATAAAGTTGAATAACAACTTATTGTACAAAAGATATGGTTTGTGTTGAGTCTTCATAGGAGATTTAAAAAAACTATAACTATTAAAAATAATTTAATGGTTTGTCTATAAACACAACTTTTAAGTTAAGGTAATATAACATGAGCATTTGATTAATGTAGATGTAGGAAAATGGTTGGTTGTTAGTGATAACATAGTTTTTTAATATTTCTTTTAAGTTTTAAGTAAATTCTTGTGGCCTAGAGTTTTTTTTATTTGGGCATGGGTTTTTCTTTAAGCTAACTATAAATATGCTTTATGAAGAAGATAAAAGGTTAACTAGTAACCTCAGATTTCAGGAATAGTTAACAAGATTTTTCTTTTGTTTCCATCTTTCAGCTTGAAGTCTTCTTCAGCTCTATGGTTCTAGCAATAATTAGTCTTCTAATATTCTTAAAATGTTTTTCTAATACTTAATTATCATTATCATGCATAAGCATTTTAAGAAAGAATAAACCATAGCACAATTAATCAAGTAGAAGAGATAAACATAACATTTAATCAATATCTAAAGTTATAGAGAAAAAAAGATAAAATACGAGTATTCTATAGAAAAGGAAAAAAGAAAAAAATTTGTATAATGATGATTGAGATTATGAGATTGATGTTATTCTTACTTGTGGGCAATACACAATGATTTCTCATGATAATACAATTTTTACTTTTTATTTAGCGATCTTAAGAAGTATTTAGCAATCTTATATACATGTATGTGTATCCAAATATATTGTATCATGTATTTTTTTACATATCAACATATTAGATATTGTCGTATCTGATACTCGTATTCTAATTGGTGCTTACTAGGACTTCACTGGAGAAAAACATATGGTATTTTGTGGTGTATTCGATGGTCATGGTCCTCTAGGGCACAAGGTTTCACAATACATTCGTGACAAGCTACCCTTAAAACTATCTGAAGCAATAAAAATGTCACAACATAAGGCATGCAGATTTTATGATGCTAATGAAGATATATATGATGATGATGAGAATAACCAAAGTATGTCTCTTGCTGCATGGGAAGGATGCTTTCTAAAGTCCTTTGATCAAATTGATCAACACCTTGCTCAGGAAATTAATATTGATACCTATTGTAGTGGTAGCACTGCTGTAACTCTCATTAAACAGGTATAACTATATATATATTGGCCGAGTCAGAGAGATAAGTGTTGTGCAAAACAAGACAAAAAGTAAAATGAAATAACAATTATTTATATTTGCAATGACATTTTTATCGAATAACACTTTTCTCTCCAATAATATGATCCTTACTCATATTCACTTTGCAAGATTTAGAGAAGAGACAAAGATGCTTGCACCGATAGTGTAAGTTTTTTACATTCTCAATGCATCATCCACCATTCATTTTCAATCACGATTGACTCTTAAACAAAAGTAATATAAATGAATGGTGAATGATACACTGACTATGTATAATTCTTTATATATTCAATATATATATATATATTACACTCCTTAGATAATATTAGAGATACAAATGGTTAGGATTAGTTATACAATGTTAGTTTCAATACATGACTATAAATTAACTACAAATTTTCACTGCATATATAACTTTATTGTAAGATATAATTAACTACACATTACT
The DNA here is from genome assembly GCF_001865875.1 of Lupinus angustifolius. Taxonomy (NCBI): domain Eukaryota; kingdom Viridiplantae; phylum Streptophyta; class Magnoliopsida; order Fabales; family Fabaceae; genus Lupinus; species Lupinus angustifolius. The sequence goes on along the minus strand of NC_032015.1, from coordinate 19,569,185 downwards.
TCTCAACCTAAACTTTTCAGGGTGATCAACTTATAGTTGGTAATTTGGGTGATTCTCGAGCAGTTCTTTGCACAAGAGGGGATAGAAATCAACTTATTCCTATTCAACTTACTGTTGACTTGAAACCTGATATTCCAAGTAGGTCTTGGTATTTGCCTCATATCCTAAGTCTTTACAACCATATTAAATTTTTTAGTGTAACTAGCTTTTCTCGGCACAACGGTAAGGTTGTTTGCCCTTTGATTCGGATGTCATGTTTTTTAATCCTGAAAACAATCTCTTAACTTCCGAGGGAAATGCCGCATACATCTGCCCTAAGGGTTTCCCTTGTTTAACTTTTGTCCTTCAAATTCTCTCAGGTGAAGCTTCAAGAGTGATTAGCTATAAAGGAAGAATATTTGCAGGAGAAGAAGAACCAGATGTGTATAGAATATGGATGCCTGATGATGATTGCCCTGGACTAGCCATGTCAAGAGCCTTTGGAGACTTTTGTCTAAAAGATTATGGCCTTATTTCAGCTCCTGATGTCTTTTATAGAAAACTCACAAAACAAGATCAATTTGTTGTTTTGGCAAGTGATGGGGTGAGTAATAATAGTGTTTTGTTATTTCAACATCAACTACACATTTATCTTCTTTGTCTTACTTTTTATCTTCTTTGTATACACACATTTCAAAAACAAGAAAAAGCTTTACTTTTTGTCTCATTGTTGTCAACAAATGTTGTAAAAAACAACTTTCTATATCTTAGATTTGAAGTTAGATATAGACAATAAATTAAACATTATTAATGATTGTTGATCTTTCTGTTTTTAACTCAATTAATGTATTTTTCCCAATCCAGATACATATATGCAAAGAAGAGGATCCGTTTATATTTAAGTTAAGTTATATTAATTACTATTAATCTCAATCATTCATTTTTTTTAAATCCACTGGATTAACTGGGTGAAAATTAAAAGTTATTTAAGATTTCTTTTTCTCTCTTTCATCACTTGTTTCACTCACCTTTTTGGTCTATTGGATTTAAGAAAATAAATGATTTGAAATTAAATATAAGTAGCGCAACTTAGTTTAGATGGAAACAGATCCCTTTTCATATAGAAATATTAGGGGGGAAATCATTCAAGAGATGAAATAATCTCAATTCAAATATTTTAATGTCAACTTTGTATAATGGATCTTGAATTATAAGTTGGACAATAGAAATCATTAATTAATGGTTTTATTTATATATTTCTCAAATCCAAATTTATTTATGCAAATAATTGAACAAATCATTCAAGCAATAGAATAAAATAAGCTTTTATGAAGTTACTTTTACATGCATCTACTGAAAGGAAAAAACACACTTTCATATTTTTTTTCTTCAGGTATGGGATGTGCTCACTAACAGTGAAGTAATAAACACTGTTGCTTCAGCACCAAGGAGATCCATAGCAGCGAAAACCCTAGTAAAGTGCGCGGTTCGAGCATGGCGATACAAGTATCCCGGTTCGAAGGTTGATGATTGTGCAGCCATATGCTTGTTTGTTGATGACAACCCTGTGTTGTCTCAATCTCAATCCCAAACCAACAAGAACTTTAACCATGGAAGTCATAGAAATCACAGCAAGAACCAATTTCGTCGCTCGAAATCGACTAGAAATGAAGACACTGAAACTGTTGATGGCAAAGTTGGTTTAGAACTTAATCAAGAATGGAAAGCTCTTGGAGGGTTAGTTAGATCCAACTCAATATCAAAACTTCCAAGGATAACAAAGAACATGAGTAAACACCAAGCATCAAAATACTATAATGAGAGTTAGTTAAATTTTACTAACTCAGAACCTTCTAACATGTTAATAAGTGGTCACATATTGTACCTAAAGTTTATATATTTAGGTGAAAAATGAGAAATTGAAAGGTTCTAATAGGATATATTGTTGTCCCTTTAAAAAAAATGAGTGAGAAAAATTCAATGATGAGGATTATATGATATGTTACAGATTTAGTACTCATCCACTCAAATTTTAAGGAGATACCAAACAACATATATAAATATACACCTTTAACTAATTAATTATTCACTGGTATGATTATCATTAATATAACAACATTTATTATGTCTTATACATTTTATTAATTGATGTTTTTATTATGAAGGGTGAGTTTTAACATAAAATTAAAATTGTAGTTACTTTAGTCCCAAATTGTGTTTGAATATATGAAAAAACATTGGTATTGAGCATGACAAAAAATTGTTTTTATTTCATCATGTTTTTTTTGTACTACATGTGAAAATCCATTTTTTGTCCAGCCCACAAATCATATTCACCGAAAAAAAAGATAAATAAATAATACAAATATTTTTTGTTATATTTTATCAAAAACCGTCATTTTTTTAAGGTATCTCAAAGCACCCACAACATTACTCAACCACCCACCCACCTTCTCTCTCTTAGTGTTGGGGTTGTTAGCTTTATATATATCTACATAAGACTTTGTCTTGAGAGACCCTAACATTCACATGCATTCTCTACCATCATCAACCCATGACTCTTATAATAAATAATTGTTACAATTACTCCCAAGAAATCTCACTAGAAAAACAACCTCAAAAAACCACTATTACTTCAATGTCAACCCCCAAAAGACACTCTAATTTTTCCTTGGCCTTAAACTTATGTCAGCATCAATATCTTCCTCATCTCACCCAACATCCTTCATCATCAAACAACCTCCTCCAACCAAAAAACACACAACCTAAAAATCTCTCTTGCAAAATTAGGAATATGTTTCTGTTCTGTATAACTGGTTCTAAATTGATGCACTCTATGACTCTATTTACTTTTTCATTTTTTATTGTTTTCCGTTAGTAACAAATTCCTTGATCCAATATCTGTAAACCCATATGCTATAATTTAATATTAGCTCAACAATAAATAAAAAGTGAATCAGGTATGATAACTAAACACAAATTTAATATTCATAATAAAATAAATATAGTAATAACAAAAAATAATAAAATCCCCTTTTTTTTTATGTAGTCAACAAGTTTTCAAATTCAACAAAGCAAAATTATTTCTAATTAAATTTCCCAATTGCATTAATAAGAATGCAAATAATAGCAATTAGTTACTCCGAAAAATATATTTTGAAATAATTTTAAGAATCAAATCAAAGATAGAAAGACGGTCGTTTTGTAGGCTTCTTTCTTCTCAACTCATCTTCCTTCGAAAGGTCGCGCTACGCCGTTTCCTTGTTAGAAGAGTAATTCAAATTTCTATTTTGTTAGTTGGTAGTTAGGTAGTTAATAGCTTACTATAAATAGACTTTCTACTTATGGATGTAATTCAAGAATCATAGCAATACAAGAAGTAATTCATTGAATCTCCTCTTTCTCTCATCATCTTTCTACATTCTTCTTTTCTTCTTTCTTTGTTCTAACAAATTGGTATCAAGAGCTTGAGTTCAAGAACACCTTCATCAATCTCAGAAAAACAGAACCAGAACAATGGGACCGAGTGGATCAAATTTTCCAGCAAACCTCCCAATTCTTGATGGCAAGAATTGGAACCAGTGGAAGATACAAATGAAGGCAATCATGGAGTACCAAGAGGTGGATGAGATTGTAGAACAAGGATATCCTACCATTGATGAAGGAGCATCGGATGAACAAAGAAGAATACACAAGGAGAATAAAAGGAAGGATTGCAAGGCCATGTTTCTGTTGCACCAATGCATGGATGAAGCTCATTTCGAAAAGATTTCTGGTGCATCAAAGGAAGCTTGGATGATACTTGAAGCTTGCAACCAGGGAGCTGAGCAACTAAAGAAAGTGAGGTTGCAAACTCTAAGGAGACAATACGAATTGATGCAAATTGAAGGAAATGAGAAGGTGGGACAATTCTTCAACAGAATTGTCTCACACATCAATGCCATGAAGGCCTGTGGGGAAAAACTCACTGATCAATCAGTGGTTGAAAAGATCCTACGCACACTCACCCCTAACTTTGACCACATTGTAGTGGCAATAGAGGAATCCAAGAACTTAGAGATATTGAAGATAGAAGATCTTCAAGGATCACTAGAAGCACATGAGCAGAGAATACTTGAAAGATCAAATGAAAGATCAGTTGATCAAGCTCTGCAAGCACAAGTCACAGGCAGAAGAGGCTATGGAAGTAGGAATGGATTCAGAGGTAGGGGCAGAGGGAATTCCAGAAGCACAATTCACAAAAGCTCTCACAATAAAGAGCAAGAAAGACCTGAATATGATAAACCAGAATACTCAGCAAGAAGAGGAGGATTGAGTCATTGGAGAGGAGGAAGAAAGACACCTGATAGAAAGAAGATAAGGTGTTTCAAATGTGGCAAAATTGGGCATTTCTCAAATGAATGCAAGACATCATCAACACAAGATGATAATAAGTGCAAACAATTCAGTGAGGCACACATGGCCAAGGAAGAAAATGAAGTAGAAAATGATGATCAACCTCTCCTACTAATGATGGTCACAAGTCAGGTCAGCAAGAACCATGACATTTGGTACATAGACTCTGGCTGCTCATCACACATGACTGGACATAGGGATTGGTTAGTCAATTATGATCAGAAGAAGAAAAGCACAGTGAGATTTGCTGATAACAGAGTAATCCAAGCTGAAGGCACAAGGGATGTCTTGATCAACATGAAGGATGGAAAGCATGCACTAATCACTAATGTGCTTTATGTACTAAACATCAAAAGCAAACTGATAAGTATGGGGCAATTATTGGAGAAAGGATTCTCAATGGAGTTACTCAATGGTGCATTGGAGATCTATGACCAGAAAATGAGGGTAGTCATGAGAGCAAATATGGCTACCAACAGAACTTTTCAGGTAAGCTTGGCTAGTGTAGAGTCTCAATGTCTATCTGCTATGACTGGTGAAGATTCCTGGCTATGGCATCTAAGATTTGGCCACCTAAACTTTAGAGACTTGAGATCACTTAGTGCCAAAACATGGTACTAGGCCTACCCGAAATACAGATTCCAAAGAAAGTATGTGAGAGTTGTCTCATCAGCAAGCAACCAAGGAATTCATTTAGCAACTACACTGCTCCTAGAGCTAAGGATCTACTACAGGTCATTTATTCATATGTGCGTGGACCTATTGATACACCAACACTAGGAGGCAACAAATATTGTGTTACTTCATAAATGAGTTGAGTAAAAAAGTATGGATTTACCTCATCAAGCACAAAAGTGAGGTTCTGTCCATACTCAAGGAGTTCAAGAAGCTAGCAGAAAAACAGTCAGGCAAGAATATCAAGATACTCAGAACATATGGAGGTGGTGAGTACACATCAAGAGACTTCTCAGATTTCTACAAGGACCAAGGCATTATGTATGAGGTAACTACCCCCTACACACCTCAACACAATGACATTGCTGAGAGGAGAAACATAATAATTCTCAACATGGTTAGGAGTATGTTGAAGACCAAGAACTTGCCACGTAGTTTTTCGGGTGAGGCTGCCACAACAGCTGTGTTTCTCCTCAACAGATGTCCAACCCAGAAGTTAGACTCAATGGTACCAAGTAATTGGGCTTAAAAGATTTTTCTACATTTTTAACTATAAAATGTAGTGTCGACTTTAAACAAAGTCGTGCAGCCGAAAATCGAGGCGCGATACTACCAAGGATATCCCTCACCTTTTTTTGAGTAAAGAACTAATCTAGTTCCGGGTGTGCGGTTGTCCTTCTCAACAAGTATCGCTCACAGGAATCAAACTATTGACCTTTTGATCATCGTGAGTATCTAGTGAGGCTAGACCAATATCATGTTGGTGTTTGATGATGTTTTTAAAACCACAAATGTCTCTTCCAAAAGTAAAATTTTAAACTCAAACATGCACACTTAACTAAGAAAAGGTTAAAAATAAATCCTTGAAAATTTTGGATTGTAAATTTCATGGATATTATTTATTAATACTCATTCCTTTTAAAAAAAATTAATTTATTTCCAAACGGTTTTATGAGCATTAGATTATTAGATAATTCTGAAGCTTCCCAAATGCTAAATGTTAGAAAACTGCATACAAAGTCCTTGCATTTCAATGTGCACAATTTTAACCTTCTTAACAAACTACTAATATATTATCTAATGATAAGTTATGCCTTGGATAAAAAGCTAAAAGAAAAAGTTGCTAGATACAAGTTTAAGTTAATCTTCATGGTCCCAGATTTGTGCAGCACTTCTAAATGGCCCTACCTCCTTATTCACAAAGAGTTCTTCACCATCAAGAACTCTCCTCTGCATGTACCAATAATTAGTTCAGGATTCTAATTAAATAAATTATATCAAGGCATAGAAGAAAAAGTATAAGGATTTTAGTGTAAGATAGATATACCAGCATCAAAAGAACAAACCAAATCCATGTAACAATTGTACTTTAATTACCCTACATAAACTCTAATATTTTGTTGCAAATATTAATAATAGAATTAAATAACTAGTATTATTAATAATATGTTGTGATATTTTTTTATCAATCAAAATCCTTGAAAAATAAAGCAAGTTCTTAAATGTACGGGAACAAAGATTTGTTGTACCGTTTCTGAGCAAATAATAACAAAATGAAAACAATAATAAATGTTTAAATTTTTTTTAATTGACATGACATGTTTTCATCTTCACTATTCTTTGTGTTAGAGGTTACCTGATCGGGTATGTTGCTAAGGTGTTTGAAGTCTTGATCTGGGATTTCCCAATTGAAGACATTAACATTCTCTCTAATCCTATCAGGATTTGTTGATTTGGGTATGACACTTGTCCCTCTCTGAATGGCCCATTTCACCAACACTTGTCCCGGAGTTTTGTTCAGCTTCTTAGCTATCCTATCAACCGTTGGATCATTGATCAAATCTCTCCCACCATCTGATGAGCCCAATGGTGAATAAGCCTACATAGCAAATTTGGTATTCAAAAACACAAAATCATAGACCATGAACATTATTAAATAATAATGTACCATGCAATATTGAAAAACATAAATATATAAATATATATAGCATTGTAGAATTTACAGTGACATGGATGCCATTCTTGTTGCATGCCTCTAACATCTTATCATTTCTCCAACCAGGATGCATCTCCATCTGTAAATAAAATTTCTTAAACATAAGTTAAGGAGAAACAAAAAGTATCGACATAACATTACATTACATAATCGGTACGATAACAACAATCTGGTCTATTTGGTTAGCAATAATCTGGTCTACCTGGTTAACTAAAAATGATCGACTCAACACGGCAAAGATTAAAGTTTGACTTTGCCTAACATATATATGCATAATTCTCAATTTCAACCATATTTCATGACAATTTAGATATATAGTAATATTACCTGGCACACAGAAGGCATTATTTGAGCAATGCTAAGTAGCTTATCAAGCTTTTTAAGAGTGAAATTGCATATTCCAATGTCTTTAACAATGTTTTCCTTAACAAGCTTCTCCATTTCTCTCCACACTCCTTCCATGTCAAAATCTAACACTTCTCCTTCTTTAGGAGGACTACTTGCCCCTTCCTTCAATCGAAATGGCCAATGAATCTGCATTTTTTTGGCATTTCAATAAATGACATAGTAGTTATTTCCTTATACAAAAATATTAGGTTTGTCCCAATGTTATTAATAAAGTACCGGTCATCAAACCGATTAGGACATTGATATAATGGTATGTTCAATTAGTGGTTTATTAACTAAATCGCATATCGGTGAAGTTAGATATACAAAAAAAGTCAATAAAAAAACCAATAATTTTTTTATTTTCATTAAAAAATTAGTTTTAAATAAAAACTGGCTGATGTGACCGATACAGTTGAATTGAAAACCGATCAGTTTTGGCCAGGTTTAACTAGTATGATTGTTTGACCAGTATGATTATTGTACTATACCAATATTAGAACCGGTCCACCGATTGAACCGATCGGCACGAACCGGTTTACCCTGGTTATATCTAAAAAATTTAAAATTATTGAAATAAAATTGAAAAAAAAGCTTATAAAAGTGTCATAACTTAGTTAACTAGTTAGCTTCCATAACTTAATTAATAGTTAGCTTATAGGTAAAAAAAAAGCTTATAGGAATGTGATAACTTAAAGGTGGATTTAAAGTATTGTAAGGTTGTTACCAAGTAAAGATCAAGGTAGTCAAGTTGGAGATCTTGAAGGGTATTTTGAATGGCAGGTCTAACCCTTTCAGGTGTCAAATCAGTGCACCTATAAGGTTTTCAAAATTTCACACAAATATATATATCATTGGTTTCTTTAAAATGTTGCTACAAAACAATTCAATTAAGTTAAATATAATGAAGCAAAGTGATTATTATTGCATAAATATATATAACCATAGTTTGGAAGTGACAAAGAGATCCTTCCTTTCAACTCCTGCTTGAATAGCAGATTGAAGTGCATGTCCAACCTATATAAGTAGATAGATATTTAGACAAGTAAAAATGGAGAAAGGGTTTATATATTGAACTTTGAAATAATATAATATAAACTTTGAGGAAAAATAAGTATACATCTTCTTCAACTCCATACTGAGAAGCAGTGTCTATGTGCCTGTAACCAGCCTGCATCCAAATATTATTAGATCATGTAAGACTCAGCTCCATTATTTTAAATAGCATGGAAATGATCTGTCAAGAATTCGATTCCTGGAGCGACATTTGTCGGGAGAGACAATCAAGCATAAAAAAACAACGACTAGATCCTTAGTCAGAATAAAAAGATACAAAAAAAAAAAGTTTTGGTTACAGTTGTGGCATGTAGCCACAATTATCTCCACAAAAGAGTGGCAAAAATTAACTTGCATTTGGTAACTTGGTTTTCAGTCAAATGTTTTGAGTGATAATAGGGAACATATTCATGTAAAAATATAATATGAAGAAAAATTTATTGATATCATTCTTTATTTGTAAAATAATTCTACACTTAAGTGTTTTCAAATTCTCATCTTCTCTAGCTGCATGCATGAGCTTAATAGCTGGATTTTTTAGAGTGCCCTTATTTCTTCTTTTCACATTTTCCATATAATAATAACACCTTGTTACGTTGAATATTTTCTGGGGATAAATAAGTTTTCAAAAGTTTCAAAGATATACTGTATATTTTAAGAGAATAAAATATCTCTTCGTACCAGGAGATAACTTATCTCCTTAAATCTATATATTGTTTGACATGTATTTTATTATTTATTTTATAAATCTTTTAAAATAAAAACTTCTAGAAAGAAATGAAATACAACACATATCAAACAATCAATGGATTTAAGGAAATGCGTTATCTCCTAATAAGAGGATACGTTTAATGTCATATTAAAAACTCGAAGAAAAAAGTATTGGAAAGAATGCAATTATAAATTTACAAGCTAAGTATTCTATATTTATGAACCTGATTACAAGCTGTTTTTTAAGTTAAGGTACATACTTGGCATATTTACTTTCCAACAGGCCCGCCCCCTTCCACATAAGCTTGTGAGGCGAAAAATTACTTTTAACCCAGGTATCTTTTGGCCCATAACAACCGAAAATGAGTCTGACATTGACTCTGATATCAAGTTAAGGTTTCATCTCAAAACCAATTGACAATAAAAGAAATAACCCAACAGGTAGTTAAACTATTCTCGAGACAATGAGTTAGACAATATGAGATTTACTTTCCAACATGATCTCAATCTATGGTCAAAAATCAAAATTGAATCCAATATATATATGAGTGTATATATAAAAACCAAATAAAACATTTTTAAACCAAAAAAATGAAGCAATTAAATCAAAGATAAATTACCTCAACAATTGCAGTAAACACAGAATTAATGGCTTGTGAACCAGATTTCCATGTTCCTAATCCAACAGCTGGTATAGCATGACGACTCAATAGGTTAAATGATTGTGTGTTTGGTTCATGTAGTTTAACTCCTTGTGCCATCTTTCACTCTTCCTAAGATGATGTTTGTTTCTTGTAACATCTTATTATATCAATAACCATCTTATTATATAGGAACATAGTCACATAAATGGGTTATTTGCATGAGTGACACGTTCATAGCCCTTTGAGGCTGCGTGTACCCTCCTACCCTACATGTTTAACACGTTTCTTACTTTTTTTTCTCTTCATTTTTAAGCAAAGAAATGCATATTGATTATAAAACAGGAATGTTCAGGAAACAAAATATGTACTTATACTAATGTTATGGGTGAGACATCAAGTGAAGTGATCAACCTCATCATGGTTACTATACCATTAAGCAAATCTATGTTGATATGAACCTAGTTGATGAATAATATTTTTTACATAACTAACTTTGATAACATTTCTTACAACACATTAATTTATTATCTTTATTCACATGATTTTAATATTTTATTCATTCAAAAAACCCTCAGAAAAAGTACCAAAAGGATATGAACGGATTTTAATTTTTGTTAAAGTCATATTATTTGCAAAATGAGACAATTTAAGGGATTGACAACGAATAGTGAACTGAGTCTTTCTCTACTGACCATTGATCCAAAATCAAGATTTAACCATGTTTGATTTCATAATCTACGTAAGATTGGGCTTAACTGAGTTAAAAATGAGATCATTTCTAGATAGTCAAATTGCCCAAATAGTAGCTAACCAGATGACGCTCTAAACTTTCCAACATTTCTTGTCTTTCACCATGCCCAAGCGAGTAGTGAAGTGATGAATGAGTGTTTTGGAGAAATCAGCATTGATGTCCAACCAACTATAGATAAGCTGTCAGACTAAGCAGATTGGATTCAGGATGTTCATTGCAAAAGGCGCATAAGGTTCCTCCTCCATGGTTGAAAGAAAATCCCCTTATGAGAAGAGCACCCCTAGTGGGAAGTTTGTCCTGAAATAGTTTCCAAGCAAAAGTACTGAACTTCAAGGGTGCTTTGGATTTCCAGAGGAGATGAAGATGGTGATTGTTGTGAGTTTTGTTCACTATGGCAGATATCATAATTAACAACAGTTATTCAATAGTGAAATTTTGAATGATACTGTTGAGTATGAGGCAAAAGAACATCTACAACGCATACTAAATCAAGCGTTGTCAATGTGAGTAACTTTAACAGTGCATTCTTGAAACAACACTGTTAAACATCAGTGACATTAACGCTGACTTTAATAAATTATGTTTAACAACATATATGATAGGTAGCGTTGTTAATGTACATATATTCCATGAGACGATTATGGATAAAGAAAGGAATTAGCACTTCATGTGCTCGTACAAAGACGATATCCTGATTAATTCATGAATTACTTTACACCTTAAACTTGTTTTATTATTTATTTTAATTATATTTTATTATTTATAAAGATAAAATAAAATTCTTACAAGAATTAATCTAACTCCTAAATATCCTCATGTGAAACTGGAAAGTAAAACTTAGTGATCCTTGTTGAAATATTTGATGGATGGTTGTGTTTTAATTATTTTAAACAATATATGTGATTTATCACGACCATGTAAAGAATGAATTGAGAAAAGAAAGTGAATCATCACAACCTTCATATACCTTCAATGTGACTATTATTTTTATATTCCTAAAATCAATTTTGAAAAGATTCATATTTCTTTCGTTTGATACTTATTATTTATTAATAAAGAAAATACTTTTATTATTACTATCTTTGTGGTTCGTATTTCAAAGATTTATTTATACTACTTTTTTATTATTAGTTATTATTATGTGAAAATGTTTTTATTTATTATCTCATTTTAATTAAATTTTAATGAACAAAATGATATATCACATTCGTTTAAAGATGATTATAATAACAGAGGTGAAATCATAAACTTGCCTACATCTTTATTATAATCATTTTAATAGACTTTTATATCAATTGTTTGTAATAGATGAAAAAGATTATGTAGTTCATGCACTATTTTATATATTTAGTTTTTATTTATTTTCATTGTTTATTAGTTACATTTTATTATTATTGTTATTATTATAAGGATCCTCATACCCTTGAACAAAAAATGCATGTTGGGGTAATTCTCTGGCCAGAGAACATGAACATAGACAATCAACAATATAGGTTGAGGTACGGTCAGAAGTTGGAAATAAGAATAATAATAACTAATAACATAGGTCGGGTTACAATCGAGACTTATGACCAATTAAAATATAACAAAGAATGTTAGTAAGGGTACTTCCGAAACTTGGGAACAAGAACAAAAACAATAAATGTGTACTCAAGTGAGAGAATATGTCATTGGATGTAAAACAATTATATTAAAAAATTTAAAATTCCACCTCCCTTTCTTGGAAAGACCGGAAACAATGTTTTATCATTGCTAAGATTTCCCAAATTGAAGTTCACATTTGTTGGAACATCAAATGATGGAAGTAACCAACCAAGAATATTTTCATCTTTATTTTCTATTTTCATTGAAAATGTAAACAAAAAAATGATCAAAGAAAACACACCCTAGCTTCTTCAAGTAGTAAACAATTTCATGTGCATTAGCTTCATACTACAACATCAACTATGAAGAATTAGCCTTAAAAAATAGAAGTATGAAATTTAATCACTTTCAATCCTCTAGAGAGAAAAAAACTAAAATGGCCTCTGTTACTTTTTTTATATCACACAATAAATATTATTAATAAATAAGACTGGTAGGTCCCTCTAAACTATCTCCATTCTCCATTGAAAGCATGGTTGGTAGAATAGGATGCATTTCTAAGTTTTGAAATATGGATCACTATCATATAATAATGTATCGATTGTGTTAATTGTGTTAATATGCGCTTATGGATCACGTTATCTGCTATGCAATTACAATTATTATATAAAATATTAGCTAACATTATATGGATTTGTCACCTTACTTTTTAATGTTTTTTATTTCTACCTCAACAATGCCCGATAGATAAGTGTGAGATTTGTTATTTACTAACATTCCCCCAAACTTGATATTTTGCATTTTGTGGTATTTATGCTGTATTTAGATATAAAAGACATTAAGGTAGATTTAGTATCATACCTTTTTTTAATGTCCATAGATAGTATATATTTAGGAATATTTGTAGATTACAAAATAGATATGCCTAGACATACGAGAATATTGTTTGAGATTAACTTTATTAATGTTCATCATTCGAGTTTATGAACGTTAAAATTTTAAACTTGTTAACATGCTAAAAAATCAATTTTAATTGAGTCAATCTTAAACTGAAAAAAACAATTTGTATTAAACGTTGATAGAAACATGACTCAACTTATTTCTTAACAAGACGAGTTGAGCTAAACTCGACTCGACTCATTTGCACCCCTAATTAAAAGACATAATTTTTAAATGCGTATAATGGACAACAAATGGTGTAAATGAGATAATATTTTAAGATTAATTTTATTACTTTGAGAATTAATATAATGGGCAATAAATCTTGCCATTGAGTTAATCTTTTAAATTTTTGAACTCGTTAAGAATTTTAATTGAGTCGATCTTAAGTTGAAAAAAACAATTTTCATTGAACGTTAATCGAAACATGACTCAACTTATTTCTTAACAAGACGAGTTGAGCCAAACTCGACTCTACTCATTTGCACCCCTAATTAAAAGACATAATTTTTAAATGCAACCAACAATTTTAATAAATTGCGTTCCTTATAAATAATTTTCTTTTGAATGTGAGAATTAGAAGGTCCATGGTTTGAATTCAATAAAGAATCAAATTTTATTTATTCTTGAATTAAGAAGGGTACAAACATATCAACAATCATCGACACAGACACAATCATATATATTATTTTCAGCGAATGTGCATAATCCTTTCACAGTACGGCTTCCTACATGCAATGATTGACATCTCTTTTGACATGCATCAGGAACACAATTACCTTCATATAACCTTGTTTTACACTGTCTATTTGGAGGAAATACAGAAGAATCTGCTTCACTTGTCATGAAAATACCTGAAAGTTCAAACACAAAGTTATAGAAAACAATGTATTGATATAAAAACCAAATTGTCCCATCAATTATACAAATATCATTTATGATTAAAGGTTGATAGATAGATAAATATTAAAAAAAGTAGATATTTTGACACCATCTAGAATAAACCTGAAAGCAAAATGACAAGGGCGAAAATATGCGTTAAAGTTAGCTTAGCCATCTACCACAAACACAACACAATGTTAATAAGAATGGTTTAATCTTAATGTTTCTTTGCACAATATAAGCATAATAGTGAAATGTGAAAACAATCATTTATATAGAGAATAATCAGAATATAGTGCTAGCAAGATATCAATGGCACTAGTTGCTTTGATTTAAAAACATATAAAAATTATAATTATAATATTATAAATTAATATATTAATATCTAGTAAATTAAAATGTTATTATAATTATATTATTAAAAACATAAATTAAGTTTATAATATTATAAATTAATATAGTAATATCTAATAAAGTACAATATTATTATAATTATATATAATAATAGTAAACAACTAATATTAGAATCATCTTATAGTTAATAATTATTAAGAAATATTTTTATAGTTATTAAAAAACAACTTGCTTCTAATAACACTAAATTATTAGAAAATATATGAAATTGGTGGTAAACAAAATTTTACAATTATAATAGAAAGGAAGAGATAACACATCAATACACTGTGATAGTCAAATTCCAAAAAATAATTTTTATTTAAAAACATTTAGAAATAATTATTTAAGTAAATTAGAATTAATAGCAAACATGTACCATTTGTCATAGATCAACTTTCCGCTTTGTGTAGAAAAGAAAACAAAACACGAGCTACATAACTTCAATTAAAAATTTAATTTTTAGAAAATATGTATAACTAGTTTATAATTATAATTTTATATAAAATTTACTAATTATTTATATTAAATAATAAATAAATTCTAAATTTTATTATTGAGAAAAAAGTATTATTACCTTTTTCTTACAAAAAGTTACTTAATTGAATATAACAGAAATGAAAAAAGAAAAAAGTAATGGAAAATGTTTATTATTAAAAATAAAAACACTATTTGTTATTGATGATTTATCATTAATCAATCATTATAAAAAGTATTTTTTTATTATTAATCCCTCTTTATTAATAAATATTCATTAATTTGATAATTCATTATTAATTACTATTGCTTAAATATGTTAAGATTAATTATTTATTATAAGGTGATTTTAATTTTAATTCCCTACTATTAATATATTTTCTTAATCATTAGTGATTAAGAAGAGAGGTTAGGAGAAAATAAATAATATATGTCGAGACTAACTTTTTTTGAAAATATAAACAAAATCAAAAACTTTCAAATAGAAAATATGGTTTAATCATCAAATGGAAAATGATATTTTTTTACAATTTAAAATAAACATATCATCTATACTTCTATAATATATATATCTATATCTATACTTCTTCTATACTATATATAAAGCCAAAACTTGAAATAACTTCCCTCAAGGTGTAATTTTCATTTCCTATATTGTCCTTAACTTTATTTAATTTTTACAAAAAAAACTATATAATCCTAAGAAACTACCACCAATACACTATATAATCCTAAGCAACTACCACCAATACATTAATTAACCACATATCTCACCTTAAATTAAATATATAAAAATTGAATATGTAGTATCACACAATATTTTCCGGCATGCACGAAGTGCCTGTACACACTAGTATATTATCTATACTTCTATACTATATATAAAGCCAAAACTTGAAATAACTTCCCTCATGGTGTAATTTTCATTTCCTATATTGCCCTTAACATTATTTAATTTTTATAAAAAAACTATATAATCTTAAGCAACTACCACAAATACATTAATTAATAACATATCTCACATTTAATTAAACATTATCATAATCACATAAAAATATAATATAAAGTACACCGAATACAACAAATACATTTTAATTCACAAAAATGAAATATATAAAAATTGAATATGTAATATCAAACAATATTCGTCGGCAGGCACGAAGTGCCTGTACACACTAGTATATATAAAGTCAAAACTTGAAATAACTTCCCTCGTGGTGTAATTTTCATTTCCTATATTGTCCTTGACATTATTTAATTTTTACAAAAAAAACTATAAAATTCTAAGCAACTACCACCAATACATTAATTAACCACATATCTCATTATAAATTAAACATTATCATAAACACACAAAAAATATAATATATAAAAATTGAATATGTAGTATCACACAATATTCGTCGGCAGGCACAGAGTGCATATACACACTAGTTATTTATAAATACTATACTCTGCGAATAAAATATAGTAAATATGGTTCAATCATCAAATGGAAAATGCATTGAGGCCTATAGTTATTCCCCATTTAGTAGCCATTGTTAACATTTCTAGTAAGGATATTAAAGAATATTATTTTTAAGAACTATTTCTTATCCAACCCCATTTATTCCATTGACCATTTTAACACTAGCATATGCATGGTGAAAGATAGAAAATGGTGGAAACTTTGGAGTTCATCTGATTACTACAAGTTGAGCAATTTGGTTAGCTAGGAATGACAATATTTTTAATTCGGTAACCTTTCTCTTCAACAAATCATTGATTCGACAAGGGTCAAATCATGGCTTTAGATCAATGGACATAGGGGAAAATATTCAATTAATTACTCAAATTGGATAGTTAATCCCTTAGCTTGTTTTTATATCTTGTTGGTCCTTATTCCACATCTTTTAATGTTTAAGGTTATGCATATAGTTTCAAAAAATATTAAATGACATAAAAATTCAATAAAGTTTGACTATAATAGTCACATTTAATTTAATGCACATTGAAAACATTATTAAAAAGGAAATGAAGAAATATGTGGTGAAAATAAGAGTAATAAATAAAGGTATAGTTGAAAAGTAAAATATAAATGTATGTTGGGTTTCCAAAACATCAAAATATATTAATATAGAGAATAATTAAGAATATAATGCTAGCAAGATATCAATAGCACTAGTTGCTTGATTTAAAAACATATAAAAATTATAATTATAATATTATAAATTAATATATTAATATCTAGTAAAGTAAAATGTTATTATAATTATATTATTAAAAACATAAATTAAGTTTATAATGTTATAAACTAATATAGTAATATCTAATAAAGTACAATATTATTATAATTATATTATTAAAAAACATAAATTAAGTTTATAGTATTATAAACTAATACTCTTTTTTATCCCTAATGTAAATTAAAGTATCTACTAAAATATAATCTTATTATAATCAGATTATTATAATGTTATAAAAAATTTAGTCCAAACCAATCAATCTTGCAGTTCATTTCCGTCAAAAAGCACGTTAAAGTTTGATCTTAATATATTTTATTACAAGATTTGATGTATATAATTATTATTACTATAATTTTAAGTTAAATTCCACAACCAACTGATAAAATGATTTAAATAATTTATTATATATGAATATTTCATTCTACAAACCCCAATTAAGAACCTTTCTAAATTATAAAATATTTACTAATAAAATAGTGGTATTGTCAAATGTTGGGAGTAATAATATAAATAAATGTCGAGATACTTCTCTAGCTTGGAACAAAAATAAAAATAATCAAGAACATAGATAGAGGTATTGCCAGAACTTGAGAACAAGAAATATAACAACCATAAACATAGGTCAGGTTACATTCGAGACTTTCTTACAAGTGTCACCTTTTAGGATTGAACATTAGTATTTGACATGAACGATACATTGAGGTTTAGCTTTTCCCAAATACTGCACGAACATCTTGCTTCCAAGTTTGCCTTTCATATTTATTTATTATCTACAAATAAATATTTTAAATTTCTGACATATTAAATTATGTTTGTTGCACCTGATTTTCGGTAAACACTAGTTATATGACTTAAGAAAAGGGAGAAATGAAATTATATCATCTTTTAAAAGATTTGGAGTCACCACCAAGTTCATACAAACAAAAGATAGAAATCTCACTTTATATCTAATTTTCATATATTTTGTTTTCTTTAAACTAGAATTCTATGATCGTGAGATGATTATGGACCAGGGAAGGAGTTAGCACTCCTTGTGCTCGTACAAAGATGATATCCTAATTAATTGAATGGATTTTTATACTCTATCCCACCTTTTCTTTAAATTCATAGACATCACATTTGAGTATATTTGTAGATTATAAATTAGATATGTGCCTAGGCATACACAAATATTCTTTGAGATTCACCTTTTTAATGATCATCATATGGGCTTATGAATGTTACAAATTTGAACTCGTTAACATGCTCTAAAACACAAGAAGTTTGATTGAGTAGATCTTATCCTAAAAAAATAGTTTGCATTGAACTTTGATCGAAATACGACTCGGCTCAATTCTTAACGAGACGAGCGGAGCTAAACACGACTTTACTTATTTCACCCATAATGGAAAGACATAAATTTTAAATTGATATAATGGACAACCAATGATGTGAATGAGATAATCTTTTAAGAATAATTTTAGTACATTTGAGAATTAATATAATGGGCAACAAGTGTCAACTTTTGGAATTGAACATTAGCATTTGACAAGGAGGATACATTGGGTTTTAGCTTTGCCCTATACTGGATGAACATTTTGCTCATAAATTTTCCTTTCATATGTATTTAATAAACTTTATCTACAAATAAATATTTTAAATTTTCGACACATTCAATTATGCTTGTCGCCTCCCTAATTTTCGATTAAAACCGATTATACAACAACATAAAATGGATAAGGGAAGTTATTCACACTTCTAAAAGATTTGAAGTTACCACCACATTCTTACGTATAAAAGGTAGAAAATTCTCTTCATGCCTAATATTCAGAATGTTTTAGTCTTTAAACTAGAGTTTTATGATTGGGAGACAATTATGCATTAGGGAAGGAGTTAGCTCTCCAAGGGCTAGTACAAAGACGATATTCCAATTAATTGCATAAATTATTTTATACGTTAAACTTATTTTATTATTTCTTCTAAATAGTTATTTATTTATTAAAGAGAAAATAAAACTCTTGTAAGAGTTTATCTAGCTCATAAGTATGTTCATGTACAATATGAAATTAAGACTTAGTGAATCTTGTTAGAAAATATTTGATTGGTTGGTTATGATTTTATTATTATAAAGAATACATTCTAAGACGGAGATAACAACTAAGATGGTGGGGGTGAATTAATTGTTTAAAACTTTGACTAATTTTTCTGCACAATTCAAGAGTTAGTAGCAGCGGAAAATAATATGCAGAAATAATCAAGTGTAAGGAGATAAAGGAGAAGAGAGTACACAGAGTTATTATATTGGTTCATCTTCTTGTCCATCGAAGGCTACGTCTAGTACTCTTGCAGCCAAGAGATTTCTTCACTAGATATTAAGAGCAGTAATTACAATTTCTCACCCTAAGATTCCTTTGTACCTTACTCACTCTCTAACACCTATATCACTCTTTGAAAAACATCATTTCTAAGTGACTCTATCCCCTTTCTTATCACACCCTTGTGAAAGAAAGTAATTCAATACTCTGAATGAAGAAAATGTTTAACAATGACATGGATTGCATTTACAATATTTTGAAGTTATAAACTCTTGAAATCCAATAACTCAATGTATATTTTAGTATTAATGCTCAGAAGGTTTTAATACCTTGTAATAACATTTAAGGCAACTTTGCAAAACAAGTTCTGGAAGTTATGAACAAGTTGCACCAAATGTATAATAAGTATTTCAGAAAATTATAGTTCTAGCAAGTAATTTCAATTTGAGTTATGTTATGTATTGTGTGTGTTTGAAATGAGTTTCAAAGCCTTTATCTAGACTTTCCAATCAACCAGAATACCTCTATGAAAAGGTAGGATTTGTTTGGAATGAAACAATTTCGTTTGGGTTGAAAGTTGTGTAGTTTGAATCTGAAAACTGATGTAACAACTCTCAGTAATCGATTACCCAACAAGTCTGTCCAACTGATAAATTAATTTTCACAGGCAATAATCGATTACTCAAAAGGTGTAATAGATTACCCAACTGTTCTGTCCAATTAGGTAATTATTTATCGTGTTATGTAATCGGTTACCCACATGGTGTAATCGATTATCCTGGTCAATTTTTGTTGGGTAACTCGTTTCTCACTCATGTAATCTGGTACTTAATCACATTAATATGTTTCTTAGATCTAATAACCTGTTACTTAGTATTGTGAAAATTGTTTTCATTTATATTTATGTTTATTAATTTTTTTAAAATACTTTTGAGCATTACTACTAAGTGTATAGATTTAGATTATAAGGATAGAAGTACCTAAAGACTTATATTATAATTTCTTGAAGATTTGTCTTCATAAGTATTATTCTTTTTCTTCTTTATATATGATGTTGGTGTCTTCATCAAAATCTTGCCAAGGTCAGGAACCAACTCTTCTTCACATACATGTAGTGAATCATCACAACCCTTCTTACATATATTCAATGTGACTATTATTTTTATATGGATTTTGAGATAGCCATGTGTGGAAAAAACTCTGCGGGTTTAACTCTCCTACCTTATTGGATCTGCAATCATGAACTCAAATGATAAACCCCTCATTTCATGGAACTTCCTTGCACATTTGGAAGATCCACTACTTAATGTTATCTCTTTATACTACTTTTTTAAATATTAGTTATTATTATGTCAAAATATTTTATTTATTATTTAATTTTTAATTAAATTTTAACAAACAAAAGTTATGTTCATGTTTGTTCAAAGATATTACAATAGATGAAATCTTAAACTTGTCTCCATTTTTATTATAATTCATTTTAATAGACTTTTATATTATTAATTGTTGGTAATTGATGAAATAGATTATGTAGTTCAAGAACTATTTTATATAATTTATTTATTATTGGACAATATATATATATATATATATATATATATATATATATATTATTGTTTAGATTTATTAGTTACATTTTACTATTATGGTTATTATTATCAGAGCCACAACAAGATTTCATGGGCAGTGTGAGGCAAGACACTAATGACTTGGTAGGCCTTATTCTCTCTAGTGCAGATTGGTTGCACATATTTGTAGAGAGAATTAGGTTGACACTGATTTTTGTGTAGTTAGAACAATGAGTTATTTGGTGTTATTGATTTCTTACGTATCGACTTACTGACTGAGTTATTGACTTACTGACTGAGTTATTGACTTACCGACTTAGTGATTAATTGAGTTACTGACTTAGTGATTAATTGACTTACTGACTTACTAGCTAACTCAGTTGTTGACTTATTTACTAATTTATGGACTAACTGGTTTAGTGACTTACTTACTTACCGAGTTGCTAACTTACTGAGTTATTGACTTATTAAGTTACTTACTTTTCGAGTTAGTTACTAACTTACTTACTTACATACTAACTGATTTACTGACTTATTGAGTCAGTGACTTACTTACTGAATTATTTACTAACTTACTTATTTAGTGACTTACTTACATACTTACTTATGACTAACACTCCAAACTTTTGAATAACTCCTATGAGATATCATGTCTATATGAATAGTAATATGGTGAATGAGTTGAAGATGTAAAGTAATATTGATGTTCAAGCAACTGTAAAGCAGTTGTTACAATGGAAAAATGAGATTACAAAAGGAAAAAATATGTTGAAATGCAAAATGAGGATAATGAACATCCTTCTTATTCTAAAGATACCCCTCCATGTTCAAAAGGGAGACAAGGACTTGATATGAGTCTAATATCTCAATAATACATGCATGTAGTTGAATAATGACATAAATATGAAAATCCTCATAGTACACAAAATGTAACAAATAGGACACTACAAACATAAAAATGGACCACATTTTATAATTTAGCATTAGGCCACCAAATAGATTGGGTTGTGAATGAGTCAATAGTCTTGTTGAGATTGTTCATCTCCTCTATAAACTTTTGCATGGCATCACTAGGTAGAGAAGTGAAAACCCTAACACCTTCCTTCATTGAAGAATCCAACTTACTAGGAGGAGTAAGAATAAACAAATCCACCATCCCAAACAAGTTGCATGGAGCAGGAACCATATTCACAAGTTTATTCCCTGCTAAATCTC
The DNA here is from genome assembly GCF_001865875.1 of Lupinus angustifolius. Taxonomy (NCBI): domain Eukaryota; kingdom Viridiplantae; phylum Streptophyta; class Magnoliopsida; order Fabales; family Fabaceae; genus Lupinus; species Lupinus angustifolius. Next base: position 19,547,014 of record NC_032015.1, on the reverse strand, counting down.
CCATTTCCATATAACCAAGATGTCTCCAATCTGTCAAAGACACAACTGCACCACTTTCATGGTTAAAATCATCTAAGCTTGGATAAATTGTATTGATTGATTTTTTGATATAATCACTATTAGAAGCACCCTTTTTGCTCATATTTATAAGCATTGCAATCTCAGAGAGTGGTTTTCCATTGAGTTCTTTCACTGTTAGAACAACATATACATCAACAACAGCATTTCCATAATACCCTTTAGGGAAAGGAGGATCAACCAAGTATTTTCTGACACCTGTCATGATACTTAACCTAGTTTTTCCATCATAGCTTTGATTTAAAGCTTTTGCTCTTGATCTCCAAACATAAGCCATAACACAATCTAAAGCTGTGATGTTTTGCTTCATAGTTTTATCATTGTAGACAAATTCCTTCATTAAACTCATCTTTAGTCTTCTTATGTCTTCACCATTCACCTTTAAACATCCATGAATAAGTTTTTGGCATATGATTAATTAAAGTAAATATATACCAAAACTTTAATTTTAAAATGAACTATATATTAAATCGAATCTTACATAATAAAATCGTGTGAGGTAATTAAGTCATTTAAATATTTTTTATTAAGTCATTTAAAATCGTGTGAGGTAATAATGAAAACATTTCATTTTTATATAAAAGCACATGCCATTCCTCATTGACATTTTTTTTTAATTAAAATAAAGTAAAAGTTATTCTATTCATTTTTTATGACTTCATAACAAATAATTAATTTTGCTCACATGTAGACAATTTAATAGTTTTTGAAACTTTTATAAAGCTGTCATGAAACTTCTATCAAAAAAGAGCATTTTGGATACATTTAATTTTAAAGTCAAATAAATATAAATATCACAATAATATTATACAACTTTATAAAATTAAGACATTTTTCTAGATATTCTAGAAGCAATCTTATACCTAATATGTAAATTCTAAATAAAACCAATGAATTTCATATTTGATTCTAAATAAAAAATAACATGTGTTATTTGATTTGAGGCATTAATGAAATGATTTAATATGTATACATTAACAGTGTAAATGTTTTTTACACTGACAGTAAATCATCTATCATTGATTTGTTAACCATATTAACTCTCAAACAAAAATAAAACAAATCAATGGTGGATGATATGCTGACATTGTAAAAAACTTTACACTATGAGTGCACATATTTTCAACTCTTAACTAAAGTAATTATCTTTTGTGTTCAACATTTTTCAAATTCTTCCTATAAATGGGTATATGATAAAGACACGAGAAAACCACCAGAAAAGACACCAAAAAAAGATAGACACAAATAGAAATAGAAGCATGGAGAGAAATGTAGAAAAGGAAAAGTGGTGATAAGGGTAGCAAAACTTAGTAGAATGTAATCTTTCTCTCTCTCTATTTCCCATACATTCAATCTTCCTCACTCCATCTCATCTTCCTTTACAATCATTTTTTGTTACCATTATTGTTCCCTTGTACTCCTAAGAGTTAATGATTAATGCTTTTCTTATGTTATTAATTCTTTTTCTATTTCTACTTTCTTTAATAATAAAAATAAAAATGCTGTAATTATACATTTTTGGGAATTCGATATCGAGGTTATGGCTCGTGTCTAATATTTCTTTTCATATAACGATATACAGATGTAAGATTTATTTTTGTCAGACAGAAAAGAAAATATATATTTCCATGCAATTCAATTTTTAATAAAATAAGTCAATGGTAAATTTAATCTATGCAATTAGCTAGTGTATTTTTTTATTATGTATGAACAGAACACTAATATCTTCTCTGATCTGTAACTGACTCTTAAATCCTAAACTCTTAACCAAAAGGTCATTTTATCCTAATCGGACTTAAGAAAAGTTATCTATATTTCAACCATAAAAAACTAATAGCGACTCCAAAAAGTCATATAGCCAAAAATCGAGGAAGTGATGCAACACCTTGGTTATAAAAAAAAGCTAAAAAATACATTTTTTTCAAGAAAACATACTATCTTTTTCTCTTTTTAAACATGGAGGATAACAAAACTCTAAATAAAATTACCTTAATGCATCCATGCACAAGATTTGATGTTGGCAAATAGGGTGAAATTGCACCTGTGTCTATACCCATGGGATCTTGAAATGGTTGTTTATTTATTGATCCCATTAGTACTCTCTCTCTCTCCCACACTGGTTTTATAGAAGGCTCACTTTTTCCACATGCAAGTTCATTCATAGCTTTGAAGAATTGTGCTACACCAAACCCATCAGAAACAACATGAGATATGCCCAATCCAATTGTGAAACCTCCACATAGAAACTTGGTCACTTTCATCACCAAGGGATATTGTTGGCCATTTTTATCTTGGAGTGGAAGATCAAATGCCAATTTGTTTGCAATTTCTACATCATTGCCATCCAAGTATTGAAGAGAAGAAAGGTAGCAATTAGCAATGGCTTCTATCAATGGAACTCCATGGTTTGGTTCTAAGTGTACACTAAGTTTTCCATCACCATTTTCAACTAGCCTACCCGCAAGAGGATAATAGTAAAGCAAAGCTTTTGAGAGTGCTTCTTTGATAACAAAAAAAGGGTCTAGTTTGTTATTAGAGGAATCAATATTTGATGATTGATATACAAAAATGATTTGACCAATGCCATTACAATCGGTTCTATGGTCAAAATCAGATAGAGAAAGAATAGAGGAAGGAATGGAGCTTGATGGTTTCACAAATACAACTTCTTTCATCTCAAACTTTAGGGTTTCTTTGTGATATGCCATTGCAAACGTTGAGAAAAAAATGTGGGGGTGCCACTCTATATGTATACTTTGAAATATGGGCCATGTGCAACTCGTTTATATTATAATGATTTTTTATAGAGTATAATATGTATATATTGTCACTGTAAATTTTTTACATAATTACTACACACCCACCATTCATTTGGATTACTTCTTTGTCGAGGAAGACTCAATGGTTAAAAAATATGATAATTAATAATATAATAATAATAATGTATATCTATACTATATATAAAGCCAAAACTTGAAATAACTTCCTTCATGGTGTAATTTTCATTTGCTATATTGCCCTTAACGTTATTTAATTTTTACAAAAAACTATATAATCCTGCAACTACCACCAATACATTAATTAATCACATATATCATCTTAAATTAAACATTATCATAAACACAAAAAATATAATATAAAGTACACCGAACACAACAAATACATTTTAATTCAAAAAATGAAATATATAAAACTTAAATATATAGTATGACACAATATTAGCCGACACGTACGAAGTACCTGTACACACTAGTGATTCATAATGTCAATTCATGGCCTCTCTAAATATATACTTTGAAATATGCCCCATGTGCCCCATGTGCAACTCGTTTATAATAGAATGGTTTTTTATGTAGTACACTATCTATACATTGTTGTTGTAGAAATTTATATACAATCACTATATTATCTATCATTTATTTAGATTACATTTTTGTAGAGAAATTATCAATGATAGTTAAAAATATGAATGGTGAATGATATACTAAAAGTATATAAAACTCATAATGTCAATCATAAATTTTTCTCCCTTTTTTATAAACATGGTTACATTTTATAGTGTCATTGATTTTATAATAATCAATTAATATGATGATTTTATGTTTCCAATCAATTAATATGATGATATCTTGATAACAAAATAATTAAACTTTGAATTTAAAAATGATCCTATAAAATGGAACAAAAGTAAAACCTCAAAACAAAATATTTAATGATCATTTTCACCGTATATACTTCATTCACTATCATAGGGAGGGGGGAGTATTTGAGTTTTCAATTGAGCCTGAGAGGTTCCTTTAACCAAAGAATAATAAATAATGTTAAAGTATATTGCATCCTAATTAGATTGATAAATCTAAAAGAAATTGCTATAGCCTCTATTCAAAAAGCAGAACTAAGTCTAGATCTTATGCTGATTCAAGATTTAACTCTTACAGGATTGCGTAAAAATCGAAAAAAAAAGTTTAATAAGAAAAGCAATATTGATTGTCGAACATGTTCGTCTGTTTATAAAAAATGATCAACAATTTATTATGTATCAAACGCTAGGCTTTTGTTGATTCATAAAACTTAGATTATAAGAAATAACCTCAAATTAATTAAACCACCTCGTAGGTATCAGCATGAGGTAATTCTTATATAGCTCCTATTAGACGTAGGTATGCACTTTCTTTTCATCTTCTCTTTTTATTTATTTATTTTAATTTTTTTTGTAATAATTATTATTTCCTTATCATAATTAAATAATGATTCATTTATTAATTTTCATTTTTCAAAATAATGATAAATATTCCTTTAAGTTGATATGTGGTGCGCACACAAGTATTGTTGTACCATTCACTTGAAGCAGATTCTCGAACTACTTCATGAATCGATGGTTTCCCGAACTACTTCATCAAGTCAATATGTGGCACGGACACGAGTATTGTTGCACCATTCAACAAATTCTCAAACTACTTCATCAAATTGATGGTTTCCTTTTCAGTAGATTCTTGAACTACTTCACCAAATTGATGATCCACCTTTAGCAGATTATCAAACTGCTTCACCAAATCGATGGTCCACTTTCAGCAAATTGTCAAACTAGTTCACCAAATCGATGGACCACCTTAACCAAATTCTCGTACTGTTTTACCAAATCGATGGTCCAACTTTAGCAGATTCTCGAACTACTTCACCAAATTGATTGTCCACCTTTAGCAGATTCTCGAACTACTTCACCAAATCGATGGTCCACCTTCAACAGATTCTCAAAGTGCTTCACAAATCAATGGTTCACCTTCAGTAGATTCTCGAACTACTTCACCAAAACTATGATCCACCTTCAAAAGATTCTCAAATTACTTCACCAAATCGATGGTCCACCTTCACTAGATTCTTCAACTACTTCACCAAATTGATGGCCCACCTTCAGCGGATTCTAGAACTGCTTCCCAAAATTGATGGTCCACATTTAGTAGATTCTCGAACCGCTTCACCAAATCAATGGTTTACCTTCAGGAGATTCTTAAACTGCTTCACCAAATTGATGGTTCACCTTTAGTAGATTCTCAAACAATTTACCAAATTGGTGGTTTCCTTAATCCAATGTTTGAACAAGTAGGTTCTCTTAGCATTGCAAAATTAGTGTTTATTTCTTTAATAGTTACTTACCATTATATTTCTCAAACCTCAGTTTGATTGCTACTTGGAAAGCAACAAGTAAAGATAGTCAATTGTTAACACCCAATTTTTTCGGCCTAGAAAGCCCATCAAAAAATAAGAGAAACCTACAGAGAAATAAAGACACAAAGAAAAACAAAAAAGATAAATTTGTGTTGCTCCTTTCTGTTGTTTGACGCAAAGAGAAATTTTTGTTGTCTCCCTATTCCTTTCTCATGTCACATGTATGTATGCACTCTTTTTTTCAAATTTCTAGTTTTTTTATTTTATTTTTATTTTTGTAATAATTATTATTTTCTTGTTATATAATAAAATAATAATTAATTTATTAATCTTCATATTTTAGATATTAATAATAAATATTCATTTTATTTAATAAATAATGGGCATGCAATTAAGAAAATATTTTTCTTCTCAATTAAATAAAAAATGCAAAGATTTAAGGTGTAGTAACATAAAATTTATCCATTTAAATATAGTTATGGTGTAGACACGAGTATTTTTATATTATTAACTTAAAGTGAGTAAACGAGTAATTAATTAAAAAAATTATTCCTTCAAATTGAGATGTGATGCAAACACAAATGTAGGTGCCTCACTATTAAGTAAGAAGGAAGACACAATTAAGGAAATAATATGAGATATATAACGTGGATAGGGACATTAGATTATATATATATATTTTTTTTTGTAGAAAATAGAAAATATGTAAGTGAAAAATAGGGAATCGTAAATTACTGCATGGTGGGTGTTTACACCATATTTTAGTTTTATAATAAATATAGTAACTACTTTTATTTTATAAATTGGTGTATCTAAATCTATTCAATATGTCTCTACGTCCACACACACACATATATATATATATATATATATATATATATATATATTACATTCCTTTTAGTGTTGCCATGTTCAACTTTATAGAAGAGATGAACAATCTCAACAATAATATTTATTGATGTATGAACAACCCAACCTAGCTAGCTAAATTATAAAATATGCATGTGATCCTTTTTTTATTTATATTTTTAGTGCATGTGCTATTTGTTACATTTTGTGTACTATTAGGGTTTCATATTTATGTCATTGTTCAACTACATGTATTACTTGAGTTATTAGACTCATATCATAAGTCCTTATCTCCCTTATTTATACTTTCAACCTATTCTTAAGCTTCATATATATTTGTCCCACGTGCATTAATTAATTACAATATTATATACATTGCATTCAATATAATTTAGAGCCTTCAAATATAATAATGCTGTCCATAAATGAAGTATAAAATAAAACATCATGTTTTTTATTATCCTCCTTCCTTACATTAGTTTAAAGATAATAAATAAACACCAACAACAATCAACATTTATCCCACTAATTCGGTTTCACACTATGAATCTAATAATATCATAATATTTTATCATAAATTATGTTAATTAACAAAATATTAATATCCAAGTTTTTATTTATGATTTCCCATATATTTTTTTTGGTGTTCATCTTCTCTAAAAATTTGACATGCAAATTTTAAGATACATATTAGGACAAGTTTAAAAGTAGTTGTGTATGTTAATATTCCAAAATAATTTTCATTACAATGCTTTAAGATTTCACATTGGACAATGGATACTGTCATTTTTAACTAACAAGTTGTTCAACAAGAATATCTTTTTAGACAAAACTCTATATATTTGTGAATAAAACTCAACTTGTAACTCCAAACTGAGATATGAGATGTACAAACTATATTTTTTATGGCACAAATTATATTCCAAACAATGTTTACAATGGCAAAATTCTAATGTAACATTTGAAATGGAATAGAAAGTAACATGACATTCAAGTCTGCATACTATTTTGTTAATGTCTGCATACTATGTTCAATAACTATGAAATCAAACAATCCTATTTTGTGTTTGCTATTGTAATTCTATAAGTTCTTCAGAATACTTGAAATATTTTATTGTATTAATCTCGAATTGCGTAGTATTGATATCATAGGTTTTCTAAAAACCTTCGCAAAATAAACCTCCACAAATAAACTGCTACAAATGTATAGATACCAGAGGTTTTCTAAAACCTCCCCAAAATGCTTCTAGTGGTATGGAGGTTTTTGAAACCTTCGCTAGTTATATTGCAGAGGTTAAAAACCTTCATTGATCGCATAAAAAACTTCCACTAAATACAAAATATGTTGTAGTAATACATGAGATAATGTATCCCTTTATGAATTAGAGAAATAATTCATGTTCAAGTCTCTAACAAACAAATATCATTTGAAATACAGACTCTAACAAAAACAAAAAAAGAGTATTACACTTAGGTTGAAAGATTGAAGGAAGTGGTTGATGCAATGGCTGTTGAGACACATGCTGGTTTAGCATATGAAGGCAGTTCCAAGCTCAGAATACTCCTCCATTTCTTCTTGATTGGATATGTAGACATTAATTTATGTTGTTTCATTTTCCTGGGAGATGATAAAATTTTAAATGTTTTAAATATTTTTATGAGATTAGATGTAGTATAAACATTAGTTTCAGTTGTTTTTAAAGATGATACAATTTTAACTATTTTTTAAATATCTTTTCGAGATCTGATATGGTGCAGACGTTAACTTATATTGTTTCGTCTTTCTTAAAGATGATAAAGTTTTAACTATTTTAAATATCTCTTACAAATCTGATGTGGTACGAACATTAGTTTTTGTTGCTTCATTTTTCTCGAAGAATGTAAAAATTTAATCATTTCAAAAATATCTTTGAGATTGGATGCGATGTGGACATTAGTTTTTTATGTTTCATATGTCTCGAAGAGGTAAAATTTTAATTATTTCAAATATGTCTTTGAAATTAGATGTGGTACGATGATTAGTTCATGTTGTTTCACTTTCCTTAAAGTGAATAAATCACTGACAATATATTTTTTTAAATAAAAAAAATCATGTTAATCACCTTTTAACTTAGAACTACATAGTCTTGATTTTCCTATTGCACCTAGGATACGTAAATAAAAAAATAAAATATTTTGTTTTAATAAATAAATTAGTTTAAGGGTATAAAAGTATATGCACTTAGCGAGGGTACTGTTGTAATAGGAGGGAGAGATGCTAATACCTTCCATGACTCGTGATCGAATGTCAAGCTCATAACTCAAGTTTAAAGACACTATTTGTTAACGGAAAAAACTCATAACTCATAACATAAGCTCATATCCAATTTGAGCATAAAGAGAGTTTTCTATGTGTTAACGGAAAAAACGTAGTGACGACTCCAAATCATTTGGGAGAGGTTGAAATCGAGTTCACCTTTTCCTAAGTCGAGAGTTGGTTTCAACCAAAAATCGGGTCGCAACACTTATTATTATGGATATGTAATTTGACATAGATACATATGTCGATATTTTGTTAATCATTTACATATATGCATATACGATAAAAAATTAGAAAATCAATTATATATATATATGAAATGATATACACATTGTGGTAATAAATCATTTGTGCAAGAGTGTCCTAAATAACTAATAAATAAATTTAAAATATGAAATTATATTAATCGATAAGTTGTTACCATAAAATGTACTATCTACTTTGGGTCAAAGATATGTAATTACTCTATACACAATTGAATAAACACATACAAATATGATTAATGAATTGACATGGGTCGGGTTGGACCAAGTCATGCATATCCCTTACTCGACCCTAAATATTGATCAAGTCTAACTTTTGAACTTGAACTCAACCCTAGATTTGATGAAGTCCGACAATATTCAAATCCAGTAATGATCAAACCAAACCTGTGAGCGAGTAGAATCGAGTCTTACTCATCCTTCTCTCCCTCTATCTTCTCACTTTCTTCCCTACCACCAAAGGAAGCATTGTAGTTAGGAAATGAGACTCTACTATTCAATTTTGACTTCATGAACACAAGGAGACACTGATGCAACATAAGGGTCAACATAATTCTATTATATCTATTTATTTGATTTCACCGCTCATATTCGGACGCCGTATGGTCGAGTTTTATTGGGACTAAGATCATGTTCGAGTACAAAATTAGATTCGGTCAATGATGGGTAAGAACAATCATTACATAAGCCAACTAATCTCATGCTCTCCTGTAACTTGAGTTTCTACGTGTTTGTTCAATTATGTATAGAGTAAAGATTTCTCCTTGACTCAAAGCAAATAGTGCATTTGGTTGTAACAACCGATCTAATTAGAAATTTCATAATTTTAACCTTGACCTTCAATTGTTTTTCTTAATTATTTATAATACTTTTATGCAAATGATTATTGCCACACTGTGTATATTATTTCATATGTCATCCATTATGTAATATTTTCTATCATATATATGCATACATAAATCATTTATAAAATATTTCCATGTATTTTTATTAGTTTATTTTTAACTATAAAAATAATTAAATAAAACCTTATAAGAGTTCTTCATAATTTGGCCCTCTTTCTACTCTTTCCTCTTTGCGCTTTTAGGCTTCAGTGAGTGTTCTCTCTCTCTCTCTCTCTCTCTCTCTCTCTAAAGTTCCAAACTTTACTCTCTCCGATTCTAACACTATCTTTATTCTTTGTTCATTCGTTTTTTTCTGCTATGCTACAAATATGTATCAACCCAAAATGCATACTCAGACACTTTTTATAACCTTAGTTAATAATGTTTTGGTCTGTGTTTTTTGAATTCTCTATTTCGTTTTTTTTGTTGAGTTTTTTGTGTTATTGGGTTAAACCCCATTTCATAAATTCTGAATTTTTGACTTGGGTTTATTCCATTTTTCTCTTTTGTTCTCTCTATCCCACTCCGCATATGTGTTTGCTATGTTCTCTTAAAAATATCACAAAATTCATAAATGATGTTACAAAATAAAGAAATTGTTAATGAAAAATAGTAAATGCATGCAATGTATGTCTTTTGTTGATATTGGTCTGAGACATTGGCATTAATTTTTGATTTGTTATCTAATTTTTTTGTTAATCCTATGTTGCATGGTCCTATGTAATACTTGAATAGAGATTGTATTCAACTTTTACAGTGAGATTCCTGTGAAGTTTATGCAATATGCATGTTATGAGTCTATATGTATGAAGTTTATGCATATTTTGATCCTATCCTTCTTTTTAATCCAACCCCCGAAAAAGAAAAAAAATGTTTTGCTTTCCAAATTTTGTGTTTTGAAATGTGTTTTGAAATGCAATATCAGCATATTTATATATAACTTACTTTTCTTTTATGCTTTCAATGTTGCCATAAAATATCAGTGAAATAACCTTTCTTCTCTTATGCCAGGATGGGGACAGGCCGGAAAACACAAACTTCTCATTCCAGTGGAACACAGCCTAATTCGGTGGGAAGTTCTGTATGTGGGAGAAATTTGAGAAAAAATCAACTTGGTGGTGTCATATTCGGGACCAATAACACGACGATTAAAGAATGTCTATCTAAACAACTCTTTGGTCAGTCTTTTTCATTTAATTGCTTTTTTTAAGTAACATTTGTAATAGCTATTAACATGAGTCGGAAAACGCTAGTGTGACAATGATATTCAGCCTTTTAAATTCGATGTTGGGTTCTGCATATACGTTGACCCATTTCATTGAGATTTGACAAATCATTACATTAGTTGTTGATTGACTAACGCAACCTTCATATTTTATCTGAGCTTAGAACTAATGGTGTATAGCTTTGAAATAAAGCATGATATTGGCAGGGTTTAGATATCAATGGTTTGTGTATAAACATATTTTATAGTAGAACAATATCGTGTTGTTTCATCTATGTAACGAACCCCACCTTGAAGGAAAAGGCTTGTTTGTTATTGTTGTGCATTTTCGAGTCTTTTACACGAACTCTATTTTTCTTAATGCTTGAAATTAATACTATCAATCCCATAAAATCCTACTTGTTGCCTACGAAATTCTCACTTTTCACGACATTATGTTAAATTCCCCATTTTCTGGAGGTGGGGGCTTTTTTCTCCGGCTAATTGAATTTTCCCCCCATTTTAACAGGCTTACCGGTTCAGCACTTCTCTTATGTGAAGAATATTGATCCTGGGTTGCCTCTGTTTCTATTCAACTATAGTGACCGAAAGCTTCATGGAATTTTCGAGGCGGCTAGTAATGGGAAAATGTTTATTGACCCCTACGGGTGGACTGAGGGTGGTTCAGCGAGAACACAATATCCTGCACAGGTATCACTTACTATCTAAATGACTAAATCCTACACTCTTAGTTGATTTGGTTCTATTGAAGTCAGTTTTTGTCGTCATGATTCATGAAAAAGTCCCGATGTTTATACCTTTCTGTTATTAATGTTTAAGGTGCAAATTCATGTTCGGCTTGAGTGCCAGCCATTGTCTGAAGATAAATTTAGAGGCATAATTCAAGACAACTACTACACTCAGAAACATTTCTGGTTTGAGCTAGACCATGCACAAACGAATAAGCTGATTGCTTTACTAACATCCTTAGCTATAGTCCCTGGTAACTCTGGCCCTCGGAATATACCAAAGTGGACAACTATATCTCGGTATCTTCCATTACATGAAACTCCGAGGCAAGGCGAATCATCTAAGACGGTTGAATCAGAGATACAACAATCTGCTCACTCAAGTATGAGATCAGATTCAACTGAAAATGTTTCTTCTTTAGATGAAGACATCCAGACATTGGATACTCGTGTAGCTTTGAAGGAAGTAAAACAGGATGACAAGAACCTCATATTTACGAAACTAAAGGAATTGGCTCTTCGTCTTGAAACTCAAAAACCATCTTTACCAGACAATGTAACCGATATTCCGGATTCGAACAATGTGCGCGATGTGGAAAAGGGTAACTTGGAGGCACAAGCTGGTTTAGAGAAGAAGGAAGAGAATCCCAGTACCTCATCTGAGTGTCAATACAACATAAGCCAGGTAGTTGAGGATGTTTGAATGAAATGTTCAATGTGATAAATTAATTTTGTTTTCAAGATAACTCATTTCGTATTTATAGTTGGTGCAAGAGGTCAAAGAACTGGTAGCATTCAAGAATATACAAACCGAGAAGAATAATTACCTGGAGCAAAAGCTGGTACTCTTTGATTTGATGTCGATGCTTTCTAAAATTGATCATATTTCTCAATTGTTTCTCCATTCATAAAATCTTCAAGTATGTTGGTAGAATGCATTAAAATGTATACGGTCTTAATACAAATTGAACAAGTATATGGATATTCTTAATCTATGTTATTTATAGATTCTTGTTAGATGATTATCCCCGTATTCAGTTTTAAACTTTTGCTACTGTTGAAGTTAAAAGTTATGCAGATCATCCTTTTGTATGCTTGTTACTCATTACACTGTGTTTCCTGATTTCAATTTTCGTTCTTAGCTGAACAATTTACGCAGTTTTGGTTTCACTGCAATTTAAATAAAAGAAGAAGGGTCATACAATTTAAATATATTGGCAATATTATTTTTTTGTTCTTCCTCTCCTATTGCATTGATGCAATGACTATGTGAGATCCAAACCGTAGACTTTTTTCCCCTCTTAAGTTTGAGAAGAATAAATCAAAGTAATTCTAAGAAATGCTGAATACAATATAAGTTACTAGTAGTATTAATACATGACTGGATAAGGGAAGAAAAACTAAGAGTGGAGGTATAGTGAACAATGGCTAAGAAACTTGTATTGGTTATTTGTGAAGTTCCATAGAAAGTGAAAGCCGAGGAAGTTTAAATGTCTGTAATCAAAAGCAGGTTGCATAATGAGTGATATTGACGTCAAATCGTTCTGAGTGATAATTTGCATTCATTTTCTATTTTTCATATCATAGATGAGCCTTTTGCCATATCAATATTGTTTTTTTCTCTCCATACAGATGGAGGCAGGAATGGAAATTCAGTATCTAAAAGATCGTTATAAACGGCTAGAATCTTCATCTAATATTCCTGTGTCACATGTCGAGACGACATTTATCAAGTCATCTGCTGAGCTGCATTTAGACCCCAAAGATTCATTATTTTTAATAGGAGGCTTTAATGGAGAATCATGGTTCAAAACTATGGATATGTATTCTACTTCCCAGCAAGCAATCAAATCTCTGAAACCTATGAGCTCAGTTCGATCATATACTTCAGCCGTGCAGCTGAATGGTGAGATTTATGTTTTTGGTGGTGGAAATGGGCATGTTTGGTATGAGACAGGTATGAAATCATGCTTCTGTTTTGAAATTGTTATTTTTTTAACCGAGGTAAAGTTTTTGCCAACCATTTCACCTTCTATCTGTGTAGTCGAATCGTACAATCCAATTGATAACAAGTGGACCTTGTGGCCGTCTTTGAACCAGAAGAAAGGAAGCTTGTCTGGAGCTGCTGTGGATAGCAAAATATATGCAGTTGGTGGCGGCAATGGTATTGAATGCTTTTCAGATGTTGAGATGTTTGACTTAGACATTGGACGGTGGATCCGTACGCGTTCGATGCTTGAAAAGGTAAAGCGCTTAATTAAGTAGTTTACTCGAATGCGCCAACAGTGTATATGCCTGCATCAAGTAATATAGTCGACCATATGCCTTTAATACTTTTAAGTGAAGCCCAGCCGGTCTCAACTAAGTCTCTTACATCATGAAATAAATAATCAAATGATCATTTGGATTGTTTTTCTGAAAAGCATAAGTTTTTTGTCGAAATTGTTGGTTGAATGCTCTATCATATTTCCAGAGATTTGCTCTGGCCGCAGTGGAACTCAACGGTGCGCTTTATGCAACTGGTGGATATGACGGAAATGATTACTTAAAGTAAGATTTATAACTTGATTTTCTTCAATTGATTCATATTAATAGCTAAAATTCATATCATGCAAACCTGATCGATCTAGACTACGATTGTTTTTAGATATATATACCGAATATTATACTTATATCTGTACTAATGTGACTCATACTTCCGCATAACTGCAGCTCTGCTGAAAGGTTTGATCCTAGGGAACATTCTTGGACTAATATTCCGAACATGAATACAAAGCGGGGATGTCACTCATTAGTAGTTCTAAATGAAAAATTGTGAGTTTGATTGCTTTTCCTCTCCCTCCTTTAATTTTGGTTTTATCGATGCTGTAGCTTTGAACACATGCACAAGTTTCCAGGGAGTATTTCTGTAAATTATACGTAGAACTTAACATGCTGACTTATGCAGTTCAGAGTCGGCATTGCTGGACCAGATATTGTAGCATTTGGAACCTCGACCGAAAATAACAGATTTTGGTTTTGTTCTCTTAAGTTTCACCCTTTCAGTGGAACCAAAATGCCGCGCTTTCTAACACTTCTGTTCTGGCCTGTTTATAAATTATGCCGAACATAGAACAAAACCTATATGATTAATTATGTTCCATTCTATCACGTCTATCGCACACTACCATATGCGCGATCCTAATGTCTGACTTTTGAAAGTATGAGAGAAAAATCAGATGTTATATCACATAGGGGCCTTTTCTGCATAAAAAGTTGCCCAAAATAATTTTTAAAGATCGTGATTTTTCACGAAACCATTTGGTAAACACAACAAATCTGCAAATCATTTCGGACAAAACATGTAGTCATTTCATATGGTAAAATTGCATATAGATAACTGAGACATGTATCACCTAAACTTCTTCATTCACTTCATAGGCATGCTCTAGGTGGCTTTGATGGAAGTGGAATGGTTTCGAGCGTCGAAGTGTTTGATCCTCGACTCGGCGCATGGATGATGGGGGAAACAATGAATCATGCTAGAGGGTATTCTGCTGCTGCAGTTGTCAATGAATCCATTTATGTGATTGGAGGAGTTAAAGTTGGTGAAACCATTGTAGATACAGTAAGTACATTTATTAATAAACATATTATAGGTTGAAAAATATATTCATATTATAGAATCATATTTCAATATTTCATTGTTTCTACATTTATATTTAATAAACATATTTATTACAGGTTGAAAAATATAAGGAAGGTGAGGGATGGCAGGAAACTTTCACTTCAGAAGCTGTCAAAAGATGTTTCTTATCGGCTATTCCCTGCGAGTGACACGTGGTTACAACAACAATCAAGCCTTTGATTCAAGCGTTCTTATGCATCCTTATTAAGAACTCGAGAACTCGATCTTGTTTCGCAACTTGTTCTTATGGTTGTTATGAGACAAATGATGGAGGTTCACCATTTGAGTGAATTTTGGCTTGAAGTTTTTAACTTATTGGGAGTTTTAAGCATAGTTTGATATAAATATCATTAAATTATCAATAATTGTATATAGTTTGGGCAAATTGTCGTTTATTAATGAAATTAAATTAGTTTTTATTTTCACTCATAAGAGTATTTTGATAGCAAATTCATTTATCATACATGGAATGATAGAGATTTATATGGGAGCACATCTTCAGTTCCACATAGATCAAATATTCTTTTTCCTCAAGCACTAAATCATAGATATACTATACAATTTTTAAGATTTTTAATTTATTATTTTTACTTTAATTTGAAATAAAAGTTAGAATATTTTGTCACTTTTGTAATTTTTATTTGAATTCCTATTACCAATTAAAGCATGAAGATATTATAGAAAGAAATTAAAACCAAAATAACCCTTTCCAATATAGACTAAAAACTAACAAAAACTACTCACAACATACCTATAAAAAATAGAAAAGAAAGAAATAAAAGGAATAAAGGTTAATCCAAGGTGCATTGTTTTTAATAACAAAAATATAATTTTATTATAATTAAAAGAATAAATATATCATTCAAAGTTGTATTTATGTTTGTTTCTTGAAACATTTGTCTTTCTATTAATAAAGATTCTAACTCTTTCGTCATAAAGTAAACAATATATGAGTTTTGATACAACTGCTGAGAATCACATGTCCTTAATCATATCTCATTCGAATCAATCACATATTAACATGTGAATAAAAGAATATTTTAAAAAATAAAAAGTGATAAAAGATAATATTCTGATTGACTTGACAGTGAGACACTATTCGAAAAGGGATTGGGTTTTATTATTCTGAGTTGATATTATCATCACATCACTGTGGAATTGAAGAAGAAGAAGAAGAGAGAGAAATTTGAAGAATGCCGTGCCTGAACCTCTCCACTAACGTCAACCTTGACGGCGTCGACACCTCTTCTATTCTCTCCGACGCCACCTCCTCCGTCGCTTCCATCATCGGAAAACCCCAAGCTGTACTCTTTGTTCTCGTTATTTTTTTACGTTTCTGTTTCTGGGTTTTATTCCTTTCATCTCTTCTTTTCTACTTCTACCTTTAATATATATTTTTACTAAAAAAATTGTTTTTTTTTGTTTTTTTTTTGCAATTTGAATGTTCTTAAGTGTGATAATTAGAACCATTTTGCTTTTTCATTAGTGGGAAATTAGGGTCTCTTTGTTTTGGCTTAAAAAAAATCGATTTTTTTTTTTTTACAAAAGTGATGATATAGTGAAGGACATTTTACATGCTTGTTCACTCTATTTCTCTTGCTTTGCCATTATATTTTTGTTACTTACGGATTATCGTAAAATCCCGGAAACAGTCTCTCCGCTTGCGAGATAAAGCTGGACACATCTATCCTCCTCATATTCCACTAAGTGGGAGCCTCATGTACTGGGCCACCCTTTTTATCGGATAATGCTAAAAGCTTAAGATTTTGGTTTTGTTGTTGATTTGCAGTATGTGATGATTGTACTGAAAGGATCAGTGCCCATATCTTTTGGTGGGAATGAGCAGCCTGCAGCTTATGGTGAATTGGTATCCATTGGTGGTCTTAACCCGGATGTCAACAAGAAACTTAGTGCCGCGATTGCGTCAATTCTCGAAACCAAGTTGTCTGTACCGAAGTCACGGTTCTTCTTGAAATTTTATGATACTAAAGTGAGTATTTAGAGTTCAGAGTTTTCCTCAATAAGGGTCATTGCCCTGCACTTTTTTCTTATTGCATTCTTCCTTTTTGTTTAGGCCCATCAGAGTCAAGAATATGCACAATGTTTGCATGCTTTACACCAGCACTAGATCATGTAAATAAATCCTTACACTGTTCAAAACTTTAAGTAGCTGCTATAATCTGTACTTAATAATCAACTTGTTTCCCTTTGATGCTAACTATCAACTTTTTTAGTTTTAATTACTCTTTCGGTCTTTCAGCTTTTGGGGACATTCAAATAGGTCCCTAAACTCCGAAAGTTTGTATTTTGGTCTCTCGATTTGTAAAAGTTTGTAATTGATTCCCAGATACATAGCTTATATTCCTTATGGTTCCGAAAAAGTACAGGGATCTCTTTGAATATTCGCAAAAGTATAGGGACCTATTTTGAATTTTCCTGTGAAGTTCAGTGTCCCAAAAATGCACGAGTGGATAGATAACTTATCGAAACCCTTCAAATCTGTGTCGAGGGAACTCAATGATATATATTTTACAGTTTCGGACCCAATTACGAACTTTTAAAGTTCAGGGACTTGCAGGGTTATCAATTTGTTTTTATGTTTGATATATTGTCACAGATCATTGCTGATAAATGATACTGAATGCTTAATTGGTGATGATGCTTTGTTTCTTCTACAGGGTTCTGACTTTGGATGGAACGGATCTACGTTCTGAATTCCATGTCAATTTCGACTCGGTCCTTCGATGTTGGGTGAAGTAGCTATTTTGTTTCAACTCTGTTCTTATTTGATGCCATTTCACTAGTAGTCTCAATTTGTGAGGACATTATATCATATCATAATATGCTTAAACCTCAAGTACAAATAGGGGATGATATGGGTTTGTATTGTTAATTTTCGATAAAGATTATCTTGTAATGCTTGACATGATCATTTGTATTGATGGTAAATTATGCATGGTTAAACTTGAGACTTCGATGATACTTGAAAGTTGAAAGATCCTTCTGTTATTAGATTATGATGATATGATACTATCATAGTTCTCTGGTAATTGATGGTTAGCTTTTATTCTCTATAAAGCTAAGAGGTTGAGCCATTGCTTTATTAGTGTAAAATCGAGTCGAAAGAGTCGTAGAAATGGGATGTGAAGTTTGAAAGAGTAAAAGGGTGGTTCAGTACATAAGGCTCCCATTTAATCGGGTCTAAGAATGGTAGATGTATGTGGCCTTACTCTTACAGGTGGAGGGGCCGTTTCTAGGATTTGAACCCGTGAGTTTGAACAATCTGAAAATTTGACAAACGTGGATGTCATGATGACTAGAAACTACTACTTAAGCTAGATGTTGAACCTTTGACTGGTTACTACTTAATATCTATACATTGTTGGTGTAAATATTTATATTCAGTCACTATATCATATATCATTCATTTATATTTGTTTATTTATAAGAGTCGATGATAATTACATATGAATTATATATGATGGAGTATCAGTATATAAACTCAGAGTAATATATCCTCTCATATGAGGAGATAAATTATTTCATCATTCCACTAAAAATGTGACATATATCCTATTTATTCTAAATATTATATATGTTCTTTTATACATGATGTATCAACCTACTATAGTTAGATAAAATCTAACTTATCTTCTTATATGAGGACTATTCATTTCTTCCATACTTTATGGCCTATGCTATGATCTCAATAGATGCTAACAATATTTTCACTTTTTTTCTAAGGGCATTAAAATTTTCATCTCTCTTTTTCCTAAGATGAATTTGCATCTTATCCATAGTCAAACTTCAATTTCAACAACACATCAATTTACTATGTTTAGGAAACATCTTCAATCCATTTTATTTGTTATTTGGAAATTTGAATTCCTATTTCCATCTTAAATGTGTTTTTTTTTGCTCAGCTTCTACTAAGATTAAGAATGGAAATGTGATGAAACAACTGAACAAGATATTAAGATTACTTATCTATTGTTATACTCAGCAGTGAGTATCCATCACTACATAACATGTTTTCAAATTTAATTATATTTATATATTTTGTATTAATAAATATACATAAAAATAATCATGCAACAATTTAATAATTACTGCAAGAGTAAATTTAATATATATATTTATAGAAGAGAGATTCGTTTATGCTCAATTTTAGATATTCATTTTCTTAAATCTAACAAACCAAATGAGTAAGTGAAAATAAATGATGAGAGAGAAAAAAGAAATTTTAAATAACTGTTAAGTTTCACCTATTTGGTCCGTTAAATTTAAGAAAATGAATAACTAAAATTGAGTATAACTAGTTAACTTAACTAAACAAATTTTTTTCTAAGGCATGTGTAATTGAGAATTTATAAGTGAAATTGTAAGTAACTATCAATTCTATGTAGCCGTTTTAATAAATAAGACCAAATCAAAAGTCACAAACAAAAAATATATGTAAGCAAATACATACTATATAGTAAGTAAAACTAACCGTTATAACCAATGGAGAAAAGAATAGTAAAATCAAAGTAGCCGTTATTAGCATTGACCCATTATTTATCTATCTATGTCCTAATCAATAACCCTACCAATATCTACATCACTCACATGTTTTCACCAAAATCCTAGTACTTTTTTTCCTTAACTTATTGTTTCTTCTTATTAACACCTCAGAAATTGAAACTATATATTATACACTCATAGAGTTGTTGAAAGGAAACTATAGATTATACACACTTCATATATTCATTGTTGTTCCTAACATTTTCATGGGCAATAATAATTTGCATGTTAAGGATTTTTGCACATACCCTTTTCATATTTTGGTCTCTTGTTCCAATATATTTACTCAATGTTGCAATATAGCTGAATCTAGAAGGAAAAAATGCAGTTTTTTGTACTTTGCATTGTTTTTGCAAGTTCTTGTTTCTTGTACTTTTGTAACAGGACACAACTTGTTTGATGGAGTGACTGTGACAAAATCAGATTATCATGCATTAAGGGCACTGAAGCATGAACTTATAGACTTCAAAGGGGTTCTTAGAAGCTGGAATGAGAGTGGTTTTGGTGCATGTTCAGGTTCATGGGTAGGTATCAAATGTGTGAATGGAAATGTTATTGCAATTCAGCTTCCTTTTAAAGGTTTAGGTGGAAAAATCTCTGAGAAAATTGGGCAACTTCAATCTTTAAGGAAGATTAGTCTTCATGATAATCTTCTAACTGGTCCTATCCCTTATTCTCTTGGATTTCTTCCTAATCTTAGAGGTCTTTATCTCTTCAATAACAAGCTTTCAGGTTCTATTCCTCCTTCTATTGGTAATTGCTTAATGCTTCAATCTCTTGATGTTAGCAATAACTTACTTATTGGTAAAATCCCTCATAGTTTATCAAACTTTACTAGGATATATAGGATCAATTTGAGCTTCAATTCACTTTCTGGATCTATTCCTAGTAGTATCACTATGTCTCCTTCACTTACTATTCTTGCATTACAATATAACAATCTTTCTGGTTCTATACCAAGTTATTGGGGTGGAATGGGAAAAAACAAAGGTTTTGGTTCCAAACTTCAGGTTTTGACACTTGATCATAATCTTATTTCTGGTACTATTCCAGTTTCTATAAGCAAGTTGAGTTTGGTTGAGAACATTTCTTTAAGTCATAACAAGATTGTAGGGTCTATTCCAAGTGAACTACATGCACTTTCAAGGCTTAGATTTCTTGATCTATCAAACAATGACATAAATGGCAGCATTCCTAAAACATTCTCCAACTTAGCTTCTCTTGTTTCATTGAACTTAGAAGGAAACAAACTTGAAAATCATATACCAGATAGTTTGAACAGATTGCATAATCTTTCTGTGCTTAACCTCAAGAACAATAAGCTTGATGGCAAAATCCCTTCAACAATAGGGAATATCAAAGGCATCACCAAAATTGATCTCTCAAAAAATAAACTATTTGGAGAAATTCCTCATTCTTTTGCTAAACTTGCAAAGTTAAGTTTTTTCAATGTCTCTTACAATAATCTTTCTGGTCCTGTCCCTTATGTCCTTACCAAAAGATTCCATTCAAGTTCCTTCACAGGGAATCTTAAACTATGTGGATTTATTGCATCAAAACCATGTCCTTCACCCTCACCTCAGATTCTTCCATCTCCAACACAAAACCGTTCTTCTAAGCAACATCATCATCATAAATTAAGCACCAAGAGCATACTCCTAATAGCAGCAGGTATTATCATCATAATCCTGTTAGTAACATGCTGCTTATTATTGTGTTGTTTGGTTAAGAAAAGGGGTGATTCAAAAGGAAATAATGGTAAGGCAAAAGCAGCAGCATCGGCTACAATTATCGAAAAAGGCGGCGGCGGTGTTGGTGGAATAGAATCGTCGGGAGGTGAAGCTGGTGGGAAACTAGTTCACTTTGATGGACCATTTGTGTTTACAGCTGATGATCTTCTATGTGCAACTGCTGAGATAATGGGAAAAAGTCCATATGGAACAGCATATAAAGCAACATTGGAAGATGGAAACCAAGTTGTTGTTAAGAGGTTGAGGGAGAAGAGTACTAAAGGGCAGAAGGAGTTTGAAACCGAGGCGGCTTCACTCGGAAAAATCAGACACCAAAATCTGTTGGCACTTAGAGCTTACTATTTAGGACCAAAAGGAGAGAAGCTGCTTGTCTTTGATTACATGACCAAAGGAAGCTTAGCATCATTCCTTCATGGTAAGTGGTAATTAGAAGCTTTTATTAGTTACCATTTTGAATACTTCACAACTTGGTTACTATGTGTATGTGTAATGTATTAGTTTCTAAATTTACTATGAGTTAGAAGTGGAGCATATTTAGTAGTTGTTTCAGAGTTAACTTCCATTGGAAAAACAAGTTATCAGAATTTTTAATGAGATGATCGTTTCATATTGGTGGAAAAAAAGAGTGGTACGAATTAGTCGGTGTAGAATATTTCAATTCATGTATTAATATCTAAAGATATAAAACTTGTATCAAAGTTAGTATATGTTTGGGAATTAGGATCAACTTAATTTGTATTTTTTTTGTTAGTACCAATTGTATCTCCTTATCCTTTTGGGTAATGAACTAATCCCTTTCAGGGTGTGTGACTGCCCCTCTCAACAAGTGTCGCTCACAAGAATCGAATCCTTGACCTTTTGGTCATCCTGGGGATCTAGCGAAGCCTTACACCACTAGACCAACACCTTGTTGGTAGCTTAAACATGTCTTTAGACTTTTTCTTATCTCCCTTGTTAGTTGATAGAAGTTTTGTGAATTCAAAGACTAATTTAATGGTTAAGGTTCTAAGAGCTTATGTTATTACCATTGCTTCTGACTCGGATATCTTTATATATATACAGCTAGGGGACCTGAAACTGTGATTGAGTGGCCAACAAGAATGAACATAGCAATTGGAATAACACATGGTTTATACCATCTCCATAAGGAAGAGAATATAGTACATGGAAATCTTACATCTAGCAATATACTATTAGATGAGCAAACAAATCCTCACATTACAGATTTTGGACTTTCAAGGCTAATGACAACTTCTGCAAGCACAAACATCATTGCTACTGCAGGAAATCTCGGATATAATCCACCCGAACTTTCGAAGACTAAGAAGCCTAATCAAAAGAGTGATGTTTATAGCCTTGGTGTTATCATTTTGGAGCTCCTAACTGGTAAACCACCAGGTAAGTAAGAACTTCAACTTCTCTTGATGCTATAGATATAAATTGTCACCATAAAGCATAGTAATATATGCTACATTTTTTTGGTTTAGATACATTTTGTCTTAAATTATTCACCATTTTGGTTTTGGTCCTATAATATAAAGGTTTGGTTGAGTCCTTACACTTTCAAAATGTTAAAGAATTGGCCCTTATAGTTTGTTTTTGATCCCTACATTTATAATGGGGTCTGGGAACAGTAGATATATACAGTCTTATTCTCACAAGCGGAGAGACTGTTTCCAGGCTTTGAATCGGTGGTGACTATGATCACTAAGCAGCAACCTCACCGTTACACCAAACTCACCACGACTAAAACCGAAAATACTGAAAAAACTATGAAGACTTCATTTGTAATGCTATATATATACATATATGTGTGTGTTAACCTTGTCCCTTACTATATAGGTGAGACAAGTAATGGTATGGAATTGCCTCAATGGGTGGCATCAATAGTAAAGGAAGAATGGACAAATGAAGTATTTGATTTGGAACTAATGAGGGATGCAACAACTATAACTGATGAACTACTTAATACATTGAAATTAGCACTTCATTGTGTTGATCCTTCTCCATCAGCAAGACCAGATATTCAACAAGTTCTTCATCAATTGAACCAAATCAAGCCTCAGTTACTTGCAGCTCATGATGATGAGTAAAAATGGTATATTATTCTTTCACAATGATCATGATTACTTAATTACTTCATTATTTGAGTCATATATTCATACTCTATAGTTCTTTTATTCTTTATTTATTTTTGAAGTATGTGTAAATACTACCCGATGGATGTTTATTTATAAGTTTTGACAAGGTCATACAATGATTGTGCTTTTCTGATATACTGATATTTAAAACTATTATTGTTTTTTGATTTTATGGGTTTATGTGGCTTTTTCCGATGGGAAATTCATTTGCATTTCATATTTATTCACATACGCTCGACCCAATTTATGATTCAAAATTCCTAAGATTATGAGTTCAAGTCATGCGAGCGACAGATTTTTCTTTTAGGAAAATAAGATACTACAATATATTTATGTTTGAGTGATACGCTCGCTAAACTTAAGTACCTAGAGGGTTGTATATATCAAGATTTTATATGACCGCTTAATTAATTGGTTTTTGTGTTACTCACCAATTTTATTGTATATCCTAAAAGCAACCTTAAAAGTGTATGTGAGTAATCTAAAAATACGTGTCGACATATCAGATATATATTGTATCTTATACATGTATCTGTATTCGTGCTTCATAGTTCGAAAGAATGCCCACATATAATATATACATGACTTAAAAACTGAATTTTCTACAAGTCATTGTAATTTTGGCATAATGTAAGGTGGGGTTAGTGTTTATCTTTGCATTGAAGATATCTAATTATTTTGGCTGCTTTAAATGCTATAAAGTATTTGGTTGAGTTTGCCCCCACTTTTATAGATACAATTCGTTACATATCAAATCAATTTTTCAGCATTGACTTCAAATAATAAGAAATATCTTCTAGCAAATGTACATTGTTTTGGTCATTTCTCTGTTTTGTTAATATGATTTAATTGTTTAGTATAAACTTTTCCGAGTCTATAACACTTTACCTTTAAATTAGTTTATGATGGATGATATAATAATTGTATAAAAAAAAATTTCACTATCAGTCCATATATTTTTTTCTCTTAAATAAATATTGGATATCTTTTTCTATGTAAAATGTAAGATTTTATTTCACATATCAAACTATTAAGTTTATTTTATTTAAGTAGAATCCAACCCTAAAGTACTAGAGTAGTTTTTCTCATGTTCTAGATCTAACATTTGGAATTCCTTTGGTACCAACTATATCACTTGGTTACAAAGCAAAACTTTATTGTTTAATTATTTTATTTTGTCTATGAAAATCAATTGTATTAATCATGGTTATAGTTTGTGTGGTTTTGTTAGCTTCTAAGTTTGTTTTGCATGATTAAGAAGTAGATGAAATTATGTTCCATTCAAAAGAATAAATAATTACTAGTACTACATAAAGAACATGTTTGTAATTGGAAGAAATCTCTAGTGGGAAATGTGATGGCAATAACCAACAATAATTCATGGTTAAATTGGATTGTTTAAATCAATTTGGAAACTATGATTTAATCTCTAGATTATTGTTATGAATGATCATTTTATGTTAAATAAAAGTTCTTCTCCAAAATTTATCAATACTCAATCAATTTTACTAACCATTTGTAACACCAAATTAGTCATTAAAATTGAAGACTCTTAAGTAACATGTTATGTGTTAACTTGGTGCTTTTACAATGAATCACACCATTTGTAACACCAAATTAGTCATTAAAATTGGTACCACATAGAACATTAAAGATGCTAAAAACATTAATTCTTTTCATTTAAAATTTTAGAATGTAATTTCAATGGTTAGTGTAAAATTTTATATACAGTTACTATATCATATATTACTAATTTGAAAAGTCATTGATGATTAAATATTAATGATAAATGTTATAGTAACAGTGTATAAAACTCATACATACAAACCAACTTGATTAAAGTTATAAGGAGGTTGATCTGTGTTGGAATTTTCATATAAAATATAAATGTAGGTTGAATTTTATTTTTTAAAGAATTCTTCTCAATTTAACTAAAATTACTCATAACTTTGAAATAAGGAAAAATAAAAAATACTTGAGTTTTGTTTGACTTTATTAACAAGTGTAACAAAAAGCACTACGACAGCATGTGACAAAGTACACATGAACATAATGATTATGAACATTACTTCAAAATTAGTAACTCATCCATAAAGTCTAAATCCAATAATTTAATATTAAATTGTAACCAAAGTGCCAACTATTCTTTCTTCCACTCCTCTCCCACATTCCTTCTCTTTCACTCTACTTCACTCATTCACTTACCCATTCATCTCATGTAATTAAAAACATGTCTTTTTAATATAACATTTCAGCTTTCATATGTGACTTCTCAGATCTATGAATATACTGATTGTTTCATCCGTAATATCTTATTCCTGACATATGACTTTCCTGACCCATAAATATACTGAATGTATCATCCACCCACTTAAATACTCTATGCAATATTTTATTCCCAATAAATGAGAGTCTCCCATGACTCAAACTGATGACCTCAGAAAGATATAATCATTATTCACCTGAGTCGCTGTCATTAAGTTACAATCACGAGTTTAAATCCGATAAACAATCTCTCTGCTTATATACATCTATCATTTGATACTAGTCATCTTTTTTCTTCCTTATAAATATAAAATCAACATCAACCATTTCCAATGCAATTCATGTTCTTCTCTCTGTACCATCCATAACTTTATTCAAAATCACTTTTTTCCCTCTTCCCAAACGGTGTCGTTTCTCCCACACCAAAAACTGTTTGATTTTTCTTCTTCTGATAAGTGATAAATACAACAACAACTTCCATCTACCATTTTCAAAAGCCACTATCTTCTCCAAACACTTATTCTATCATTATAACTTAACCCAAAATCACTTATTCTATCATTATAACTTAACCTAAAATCACTTATTCTATTTTCCAAAAACGGTACCGTTTTACTCATTATAAATGACCGTTTTTCTCTTCTTCCTTCTCCTACCTTTGTTCCTTTTCCAAAACGGTGTCGTTTCTCTTTCCTCTGATGGTTTTGCACTTCTCACTCTAAAATCCGCCGTCGACATAAGCAGCGCCGCCGCATTCTCCGACTGGAACGACGGCGACGATGACCCTTGCACTTGGTCCGGCATCTCCTGCGCTAATATTTCCGGCGAAGTCGATCCTCGAGTCGTCGGTGTTTCACTTCCCGGCAAGGGTCTCCGCGGCTACCTCCCGTCGGAGCTCGGAAACCTCCGCTATCTCCGCCGTATCAACCTCCACACCAATGCCTTCCATGGCCAAATCCCTTCCCCTCTCTTCAACGCCACCGCGCTCCACAGTGTTTTCCTTCACGGCAACAATCTCTCCGGCGAGCTCCCTCCCTCCGTCTTCAACCTCCGCCGCCTCCAAAACCTCGACCTCTCCGACAACTCCATCTCCGGCGAAATTCCCGAAACCCTAAAAAACTGCTCCCAATTACAGCACCTAATCCTCGCCCGGAACAAATTCTCCGGCGAGATCCCGGCGACACCATGGCCGGAATTGAAGAACCTCGTCCAGCTCGACCTCTCATCAAATATTCTCAACGGTTCAATCCCTGAACAAATCGGTGAAATCAAATCCCTCGCCGGAACCCTAAACCTCTCGTTCAACCACCTCACCGGAAAAATACCAAAATCCCTCGGAAACCTACCTGTAACCGTAAGCTTCGATCTCCGGAACAATAATTTCAGCGGCGAAATCCCTCAAACGGGGTCGTTTTCGAACCAAGGACCCACAGCATTTCTCAATAACCCTAATCTCTGCGGTTTCCCGCTTCAAAAACAATGCACCGGTTCAGCACCAAGCCAGACCGGTTCAAATCCCGGCTCGTCTCGCGAACCGGCCGAAAAGCGAAAAGGGCTGAATCCCGGTGTAATCATTTTAATCTCAGTAGGTGATGCTACTGGAGTAGCATTAATTGGGTTAATAATTGTTTATATTTATTGGAAAAAGAGAGATAATTCAAATGGTTGTAGATGTAGTTGCACTGGGAAAACCAAATTAGGCAATAGTAGGAACAATAAGAATGAGAAATTATTGAATATTTTTTGTTGTAGTTCTTGTTCTTCATCATTACCATGTGTGAATGATAATGGGATGAAGAGTGATGAATCTGAAATGGAGGAATGTGAGAAAGGTGAAGGTAGTGGAAGAGGGGAAGGGGATTTGGTAGCAATTGATAAAGGTTTTGATTTTGAGCTAGATGAGCTTTTGAGAGCAAGTGCTTATGTTTTAGGGAAAAGTGGATTAGGGATTGTGTATAAAGTTGTTTTAGGGAATGGGGTTCCTGTGGCTGTTAGAAGATTAGGTGAGGGTGGAGAACAAAGGTATAAGGAGTTTTCTGCTGAGGTTCAAGCTATTGGGAAAATCAAACACCCTAATATTGTGAAGTTGAGAGCTTATTATTGGGCTTTTGATGAGAAGCTTTTGATAAGTGATTTCATCTCCAATGGCAATTTGGCTACTGCACTTAGAGGTTAGTTCTTTCTTTTCTATCATAATTGGCTTCTATGGCTACACTAATGATTTTAAATTCTCTATTGTGGTTTTAATTATATTGTCTTTATTGTATAACAACAATCAAACCTTTATCTTATTAGCCAGTGTCAGCTTTTTGGTGTGTCCATGTGTGTTTGATGCTATATATAGCCGGTTTTAGATCTGGATAAGTGGTGAAAGTTTTGTCAGGCAATCGACATCTAACGTAAAACTTTATCGAATGTCTATGATATAGATTGTGTTTATTGTAATGGTGAAAAAATACAATTAATATCTGCTTCAACTCAGCAACACCATAGAAAACTAGAATATTGTGTTTATAATTTAAAAGGTTAGCACCTTTGATAATT
Source organism: Lupinus angustifolius (assembly GCF_001865875.1). Classification (NCBI taxonomy): domain Eukaryota; kingdom Viridiplantae; phylum Streptophyta; class Magnoliopsida; order Fabales; family Fabaceae; genus Lupinus; species Lupinus angustifolius. The sequence continues at coordinate 19,518,591 of NC_032015.1, read as the reverse complement.
GTGGTTTGAGCTCCATTTTGATTGTTAACACTTACAATGCATAGTTGCAGGGATTTGAGGGAAGAGAGTACATGCAGTGATGACTAATAATGACACTTGATAAGGGTAGCAATAGAATAATAATGATAGCTAATAATATATGTGGATGAAATTTGGACCTGTGGTAACATAACAATTATAGCTAACAAACATTTTATGCATATAATGTATACAAAAACTTCAAATGTACTAGAGTCTTATAAATTTGTAGTCTCTCCTCTGTTTTGTTATAAGTGCCTTTCTTTATATATATAAAATTTGTTTTTATCTAATTGTCATTTTCAAAGTTTAAGATAATATTAATTATACTATTATACTAGCATGTTGCATTTACTAACTTTGGACTTTAGGTTCTATATCAATTGTAATATATATAATTTTGTTAAAAAAAATAATAGTAAAATATGCAAGATAGAAATAGGTAGTTGCATGGACATAAATGAAAGAAATTGGCTTTGGAGTTTTGTCTGTTCCAATGGGACCAAAATGGTTGGTTTGAATGTGCAATATTAAATTTGTATTTCTTTTAGCAAGAATAAAGAAATGATATTTTTATATTTTAATTTAATTTTAGGTGTGAGTGTGTCTAGGTGGAACACTTTAGTTAGATTAGATTAAGATTAGTTAGATGAAATATATTTATTTATTGAGAAGGGGCATTGGATCCAAGAAAATGTTGGGTGAGACAATAGTACTAGTGTAAATGAGCTGCCCTATAGAGATATCTGACAAGAAAGTAAGACATTCACCATGTGTCTGGGAAATGAAATGTAAATGGTACTCATTTTGGGACCATAAACTTCCCCACCCTCTTCATTTCACTCTCATCACATGGGGTCACTAAATAAACCAACACTTTAGCCGGAAAAGTTGCACTTCCACATTTCTAAGCCATTTCTCTAGTTCAGGGTTTGACCCTTTTCAAAGGAAAATGATATATTTCCATACTAAATCTTCTTACAAATCATCCTATTAGTAAGAAAGTAATAATTTGTCTATAAGTGATATATGTCACTTTTTTGTGGGTAGGAGGATTTAGTTACTCTATTTTAAATTGTTTTTCACATACACACACTCTATTTTACTGACTCTCACAAAAATCCATTCAATAATAAAAAATGTATCAAAAGTGTAGTGCAAGGATTGCTTTGAGTTTATCAGACCAATAATGTTATTTTAATAACCAAATCGGGTGCTTCTGTGTCTATACTTCATTAAACTAAAAAAAAAGTTAGAGTAAAAAATTATTTTGGTCCTTCAAATTTCTGTGTGTAGTAATTTGATCCCTAGAACTTTGAAAAATTGAAAATGGTTTCAACAATATTAATTGTTGGTCAAACTAGTCATTTTTAGTATTTTTATGACCCCATTTACATGGAGTATTTCTACTTACATTTATGATCTATGAGTATTAGTCTGAATTTTTATTTTTTTAGAGATTAAATTGGTAGACACAAAAAATTTTAAAGACCAAAGTGGGTATTTTCCCTAAAAAAGTTAATCTTCCTAGCTTTTGGTTTTTTTGGCATAGTTGAACTTCTAGTCTCCTAGTGAACAATTTTGGTTTTGTTGTTGGGTTATTTATACTTGGGGTGAAACTTTTTTGCTTTTGAACTCGTGTCTACCACCTTCAAGATCTATTGATTCAACCAGGGCCCTACTAGAATTGTTTTCTTACTCTCCCTTGCTTTCACTATACTTAAGTCTCACTTTTTTCTGCCTATAAAGCTACGCTCATTTTGTAGTTTTTTTTTGTGGAGGGTCCCCTTAATGTGGCACCTAGATGGCCACCTAATAGGACATGAGAGAAGGGGATAGGACCCTAGGGTGGCCCTAATAGGGTCTGGGGAAAGGTATAAACAATTTTTATTTTGGAATGGAAACTATTGATGGGAATCAAATCCTACATCTCTTATTGCATGTGCTCAACTCTTGTTGTGTTTAAAATAATGTCATGATAGAAATTTAAATTTAATGTATATTCTCAATATAAAACATTTTTAGAAGTTAAATATCACAATTATGGAAAAATAACTCATGTAAAGGGACCAATGGGTTAGCTAAATAGGTTGGGATCTCAATACATCATTACTTATTTCTTTTTGAGAAAATACTCATTTCAGTCCCTCATGTTTTTCGACTTTACCAGTATGGTTCCTCAAAAATTAAAAAACCCAAAATGATCCACAAAAATTTCAAATGTGGGTTAAATTAGTCATTTTTAGCATGTTTTAAAGCATTTGGTAGCATGGTAGGGACTAATTTGACCTCAAAAGAACTAATTTGACCCATATTTAAAATTTTTGGGACCATCTTAGGTTTTTCAATTTTTGAAGGAGCAAACTGGTAAGATCGAAAAACATGATAAACTAAAATAAGTAATTACTCTTGCTTTTAACACAAATTTTCAGCAACAAAGATTTCATATTTAATATAATTGTATTTATTTGTGCAGGGAGAAATGGTGAAGCATCTCCAAACCTTTCATGGTCAAGAAGGCTAAGAATCATGAAAGGAACAGCTAGGGGTTTGGCCTATCTCCATGAATGCAGTCCAAGAAAATTTGTCCATGGTGACATCAAACCCTCCAATATCCTCCTTGACACAGATTTCCAGCCCCACATTTCCGATTTCGGGCTTAACCGGCTAATCAGCATCACAGGCAACAACCCTTCCTCTGGTGGCTTAATGGGTGGAGCACTTCCTTACTTCAAGTCATCACAAACAGAACAAACCAACAACTATAAAGCCCCTGAAGCCAGAGTCCCAGGGTGCAGACCTACACAGAAATGGGATGTGTATTCTTTTGGAGTTGTGTTACTCGAATTGCTTACCGGGAAGTCTCCAGATTCTTCTCCAGCAGCAGCCACATCAACTTCTTCCGAAGTCCATGTCCCTGACTTGGTAAGATGGGTAAGGAAAGGGTTTGAACAAGAAAGTCCATTGTCTGAAATGGTTGACCCTTCACTTCTACAAGAAGTGCATGCCAAGAAAGAGGTTCTAGCTGTGTTTCATGTAGCTCTATCATGCACTGAAAGTGACCCTGAGGTCAGGCCTAGAATGAAGACTATCACTGAAAATCTTGAAAAAATATGAACATAGAACAAGCATTTCTGCTGTTATTTTTCAAGAAATAACACTGCAAGCATTCAAGAAATAGCATCTATCATAAGTGTAATGAATTTTTGTGGTAGTTTCCACAACCATGTCCATGAATCCTCATCATGGCTCTTGATTCTACTCCAAGATGGGGTCTTCCTTCTACTTTGAAAGATTAAACTTTTTATACTCCAATAGGTTTATTTGTGTTTGTTTAAAAGTAGAGGAGGAATCAATGATACCCAAATGGGTTTTAAGGAAATCAATGTTAAATGTCAAATATCTTTAGTGCATTTTAAGAGACAAAACACATCATTGACATTTAAAAACAACGTTAAATTTTCTATAGTATTGACTCAGATTTTGCCTTCTAACAAATGGCCCATGTTTTGACAAATTCTTTTATATCATCTATGAGTTTAGGCCAAAAAAATTGTGCATAAACTCTAGCCATTGTTCTTGCAATTCCAACATGACCACCAATTGGAGAGCTATAGTACTCTCTCAACACTTGCTGGAAAAGAAGACTATTAGAAGGTAACACCAATTTACCCTTCCAATATAATAGACCTTCCTTGACATAATATGGGAAATCAATGTGGTGAGCATTTTGGCATTCCTTAATGAGTCATCCTTCAACACTTCCTGCTTCAATTCAACAATAAGTGAAATTGTGGTTCAGACCATGCCATAAGGAAAACTCTAGACATGGCATAAACTACAACATTATCCTTCCCTGGCTTGTATTCAATTTGAAAATCAGCTTATAAATTTATGTAACCATGCCTGTTGTTCAGGAGTTTGTAAGGACTGCTCCAAGAGACATTTCAAGCTCTTTTGATCGGTTTTTATGACAAACTTCTGGCCTAACAAGTAGTGTTGGAATTTAGACAAAGCCTTAATTATAGCTAGCAATTCTGTGGTGTAAGTGATTGTTTTTGCATCCTTGGGGCTAATTTCTTGGAGAAATAAGCTACTGGGTGTCCCTTTTGACTCAACACAACACTGACTCCAATTCCCAATGCATTTGTTTCTAACACAAACAATTGCGTAAAATCTGGCAATGACAGCACAGGGGCTGATGTAATAGCCCGTTTCAGGTTGTTGAAAGTATGCTCAACAACTTCAGTCCAGAAGAATGCTTCTTTTTTTAGCAAATCGGTTAGTGGACAAACTAAATTAGCATACGATGTTATAAACTGTCTGTAGTACCCAGTCAAACCAAGAAATCCCCTTAATTGGTTGATAGTGGTAGGTTTTTGAAAGTGCAAAGTATCAAGGATCGCACTAGCAATACTTTGCCTATGTTTTGATGAAGACAAGGTTTTATTAAAGCTTGAAGATGACTCGACAATCAACATGCCTAGAGCTCATTGGTCATATCTAGACTAGGTTATATAAATAGAGTCATTATTCTAAGTAGTCTGGGATGTGTGCCTTAGTAAGTGAGTATAGGTGAGGTAAACCTAGATGCAAGTCTCTCGTGACTTAATCGATTAACTCAACTGTTTTTCTGTTATATCAGTTTTTCTGTTACAACTAGTTTCTGTTTTAATCATGTTACACTGGTTAATCGATTAACGTGGTAACTTAATCGATTAACATGTCTGTTTTATGTTATAACTGTTTTCTGTTTTAACTGCTTAACTGATTGCAACGGTTTGAAGTGTCAAAACTGCTTTGTATAAGTTTAGGCAATTTGCAGAGTAGTGTAGCATTGCATACTATTGTTTAGGATTGATTAGAGAGCATATTTTCGTGATTTACTTTGTGTTTTGTAGAGAGAATTGCATGTGTGAGGAAGAGAGATTAACATGTCATATTGAAGTTGATTCATTGTTATTTGCATATTGTTTTTCATATACTTAATCTCATCCTTTTCTTGCTCACATGTTCATGCATTCTTGATAGAGATTCTTAGAGCGATATTTTGTGATTACTGTTTTTGATTAACTCACATGTGCATGATGACTTGAGTGAATTGTGAGTGGGTTAGTCTTAAAGTTTTTCATTGTTATATTTAGCATTAATGTGCTTATTAAACCTTCTTGTTGTAATCTGTTTTTGTATATTGGATTGGTCTCTTGGTGTCTTACCACCACAGAGATAGAGTGATTCTTCACCAAGACTAGGAGGTCTTGAATAGAGAACGAGAATCTTGGCCGAGGCTGGTTCGCGAGAAAGGTTTTCTCAGGAGATAGGTAGAGTCAAACCAATGATTAGATGTTCTAGGATTTCAAGAAAGAAGCGTCCTGACTTTTGTAAATTGAATTGGTGTATGTGATTATACTTGTATACAATATAGTGAAGAAGAAAATCCCCCAAGATCAGAAGGGGAGGCCTGGATGTAGTTTGTAGTGGACCATAAACGAACCAGGATAAAAATCCATCTGTGCACACTGATCTCTCTTAATCTTCTTTACATTTCTTGCTGTTTTAATGCGAGTTAGAAGCTGATATTTTGCATGCTTATACCCTGCCATATACTTGTTAATATTGCATAAAAAAATACGATGTATCTCTGCTTATCTGTTAATAAATAACTGTGCAATTAGCTGCTCTGATCATTCTGATTTTGTTGTGTGTTAATCGATTAAGCCCACTGGTTAATTGATTAACTGGGTTATTTCCAGAACTGGGTTTTGGTGTGAGAAGCGGTGATTGATAACCGCTACACCTATTCAACCCCCCTTTTCGTGTGCCTAGGCCATTGATACCTAACAAGTGGTATCAGAGCTAGTACGACGTGCTAGCTCAACCGTATCCATGTGATCCTAAGGGAAATAAATGGGTTCCACCAACCCCTTTGGTGGTGATGGCGATCCATTAACCGCCCTCCCGTATTCAGTAGCGAGGGATACGCCTAATGGAAAGTCCGAATGAAGATTTTTATAGAGGCCATTGATTCAGACATTTGTGATTCCGTGATCAGTGGACCATTTGTCACACTTCACTTAATGGATGACGAACCGAAAGAAAAGCCTAAAAGCTTATGGACCGATGAGGAGCGCAAGAAGGTTCAGTATAACCTTCGCGCCAAAAACATAATTACCTCGACCCTATGATACGACGAATTCTTTCAGGTATCTCAATGTCAAAGTGCTAAGGAAATGTGGGACACTTTGCCAGTGACTCACAAGGGCACCAGCGAGGTCAAGCGCATCAGGCTAAATGCGCTGACACATGAATACAAATTATTTCGTATGTTACCGAGTGAATCAATTAGCGATATGCAAAAGCGATTCACTCATATTATTAATCATCTTATTGCTCTAGATAAAATGTTTACCAGAGGAGAACTGACTAATAAAGTTTTACGCTGTCTTGACAGGAGATGACAACCTAAAGTGACAACTATCATGGAGTCCAAGGATCTAGATTCCATGCCTTTGGCAACGCTGTTCGAAAAGCTTCAAGAGCATGAGATGGAGCTTGGACATCTGACCATGCATGAAGAGTCTAATTGGAAAAAGAAAGGAATATCTCTTAAAGCTACAACATCACAACCCACCGAAGATATAGACAATGACGACTCTAACATTGATGAAGAAACGCTAAAACTTCCCGTGCGAAGGTTTGAGAAATTTCTAAAGAAGGTCTGTAAACAAGTATATCAACAAAAAAAAACTAGCACAAATTTTTGTAATTCTTTTTGAAAAATATTGTTCATCAACCATTGAAATGTAGAAGGCGCATTTATAAGACCAAATGGTATCACAAGCCACTCATAATGACCGTGATGAGTCCTAAAAGTAGTCTTATATCGATCTTCTTGTTGGACCAAAATTTGATGATAACCGGATCAAAGATCCAATTTAGAAAAATACTTAGCCCCAAAAAGTTCATCCAATAATTCATCCACCATTGGCATAGGAAAACTATCCTTGATAATGATAGTATTTAAAGCTCTATAATCAGTACAAAACCTCCACTTGCCATATTCCTCTTTGACCAAGACAATAGGTGATGAAAAATGGTTATTGCGCTGAATGACGCCTTGTTCTAACATCTCTTGTACCATCTTTTCAATTTGATCCTTTTGGCTATGTGGGTACCTATAAGGCCTAACTTTAACTGGTTTGGTGTTTAGGTGTGGGGGAGGCAACCCTGTAGGTGTTTGAAAAAACACAAGATACTTATGCAACAATGTATCTATTTCAGGAGCAATATCCCTAGGTAACGAAGTGAGAACATTCTCAGGACCTAGTTGTGGTAGTACTTGGACAACAAAACATTCAAAAATGACACTAGTATCATATAATCTTTTAAGTTGGTGGAAGTGAGCATGAGTAGGAGTATTGGAAACGTCTCCTATTAGATTAATAAAGTTATCTTGGTGGAAAATTTGAGTGTCAATGCAGCATAATAAGCAACATGAGGCCCCAATTTGAGTAGGATACCTGTTGGAAATAAAAAACTTTAATGAGTCAAGTTGACTTGAGTAAAACTTGACTCATTTCAACCCATAATGAAAAGTTGAAAACAAACAAATCTTTTAAATTTGTATAATGGACAAAAACCATGCAAATGAGTTAATCTCTTAAATTTAATTTTAAATTTCTGAAATATTCAATTATGCTTGTCACACCTTGATTTTTGATTCACGCCTATTATATAACTTATGAAAAGGGTGAAGGGAAATTATATTATCTTCTAAAAGATTTGGAGTTGCCACCACATACTTAAGAACAAAAGGTAGAAAACTCTCCTTATGCCTAATTTTCAGAATGGTTTGGTCTTTAAACTAGAATTCTATTATCGGGAGATGATTATGGATCGCGGAAGAAGTTAACACTATGTGTGCTCATACAAAGACAATATCCTAGTTAATATAATGGATAATATTATACCTTAAACTTGTTTTATTATTTGTTTTAATTATTTATTATTTATAAAAGACGGAATAAAATTTTCACAAGAGTTTATCTAGGTCATGAGTATGCTCATGTGCAATAGGAAATTAAGACTAAGTGATTCTTGGTGAAAAATGTTTGATTGGTTGGTTGTGTTTTAATTATTTTAAAGAATAAATGTGATTTATCAACGACCATTCGAAGGATGGGCTGAGAAAAGAAAGTGAGTCATCACAACCCTTCCCACATCTTCAATGTTACTATTATTTTTATATTCCTTAAATCAATTAAGAAAATATTCATATTTGTTTGATTTGACACTCAATATTTATTACTAAAGAAAATACTTTTATTATTACTATCTTTGAGTTCCTATTTCAAAGATTTAATCATACTACCTTTCTTATTATTATGTCAAAATGTTTTTTTATTTAATTTTTAATTAAATTTTAACGATCAAAATTTAACTTCATGTTTGTTCAAAGATATTACAATAATATAGATGAAATCTTAAACTTGTCTCCATCTTTATTATAATTCATTTTAATAGACCTTTATATTAATTGTTGGTAATAGATGAAAGAGTTTATGTAGTTTATTATAGAACAATACATATGCTATTATTATTGTTTAGATTTGTTAGTTACATTTTATTATTATCAGAGCCATGACGAGATTCCACAGATAGTGTGAGGCTAGACACTAATGGCTTGGTAGCCCTTATTCTGTCTACTTCAGATTGGCTGCACATATTTGTAGAGACAATTAGGTTGACAATGATTTTTGTGTAGTAAGAAAAGTAATGATGATAAAAAAAAGAAAAATAAGTTATTTGGTGTTTTTAGTGTGTTTCCACTGTAGGCTAAGGGATCAACTTAAAGATCAAAATATGAGGGTTTGGGATATGAATATAACAATTTAAAAAAAAATACTTCTAAGACTTGTAATCCAATTTTCATTTTTTTTACAAGGTTCCTCACCCCCTTGAATAAACAACACATGTTGGGTACTGCTGAAACATAGGAATAGTAAGAAAAACAACGAAGAATGAATGTCCAGTTAATTCTTGAGCTCATGAATAGGAATAAGAACAATCAAGAAAACAGGTTGGGGTATATGTAGAACTTGGGACAATAATAAAAACATCCATGAACATAGGTCGAGTTATTATATGAACTTGTGAACTATATAAAAAGACAACAAATAATTATGGGTGGGGTACCTTTGAAACTAGGGAACAAGAACGAAAAAAAAACAAATAACACATGTCTGAGTACTATTAGAACATGAGAACAAAAATAAGAAAGCAAGTGTATATACAAGTGGAGACACAACATCAAAATCCATGGTGATTAATATATAGATAAAAGCCAAACATAGAGATGAGATAACAGAGAAAGAAACATAAGTTAGTGTGTTCATATGGAGAAAAAAACAAAGAGATACAATACAATGTTACGATGGAGCTGAGACATTTTGGTTTTTGATATTTTTTTTAAAGAGTGAGAGAATATGTCATTTGAAATACTGCAATTATCTTAAAAGTTTCTAAATTTCCACCGCCTCATTCTTGGAATGACAGGAAACAAAGTTTTATCATTTCTATGATTTCTCGAATTGAAGCTGACATTTGTTGGAATATCAAATAATGGAAGTGACCACTCAAGCACACTTTCATCTTTATTTTCTATTTTGAGTGAAAAGGTAAACAAAAGATGATCAAAGAAACACACCATAGCTTTTCAACTAATAAAATATTTCATGATGCGCTAGCTTCTTACTTCAACATCAACTATGAAGAATAAGCCTTAATAACAGAAGTCTGGCATCTTATCACTTTCAATCATCTTCAACAATAAAAATCAAAATGGTAGCATCCATTACTTTTACCATCTCACATAATACAAATCATTAATAAAGAAGACATGTAGGTCGCTCTAAAGTATCTCCAATCTATGTTGAAAGTGGTTGGTAGAGTATGATACATTTCTAAGTTTTGAAGTATGGATCCCATCATATGATAACGTATCAATTGTGTTAAGTGTATTAATCTGGACTTACAGATCATGTTATCCGCAATGCAATTGCAAATGTTATTTAAAATATTTGCTAACATTGTATGGATTTTGTCACCTCACTTTTTAATGTTTTTATTTCTACTTGAACAATGTCCATTAGATAATTGTGAGGTTTGTTATTTACTAACCCTCCCCCAAACTTGATATTTTGCATTTAGCTGTACTTATGGTGTATTTAGACTTACAAGACATTAAGGTACAATTTAGTATCCTACTTTTTTAATATCCATAGACATCATATTTGGGAATATTTGTAGATTAAAAAATAGGCATGCTTTGGCATACAAAAATATTGTTTGAGCTTCAGATTTTTTTATTGATCATCATTCGAGCTTATTAACAGCAAAAATTTGAGCTCGTTAACATACTAGAAAGTTCAAGAACTTTAATTGAGTCAGTTTTAAGCTGAAAAAAATAGTTTGCAATGAACTTTGATCGAAACACATTTCGACTCAATTCTTAAGGGACGAGATAAGATAACTTCAAGTCGAGTTATCTGCACCCTAATGGAAAGACATAATTTTTAAATTGGAATAATGGCAACAAATACTGTGAATGAGATAATCTTTCAAGATTAATTTTAGTACTTCAAGAATTAATCCTTTAAATTTAAATATTTTAGTAAATAATACAATGGATAACAATTTTTTTGATGTGTGCCAAATTGTTTAAATTGGTGTCCCTTATAAATAATTTTCATTTGACTACAATAATCTGATCAAAATAACATCACGCAATTGCCAACGAGAATGTGAGAATTAAATAGTCCAAAGTTCCGATTCAATAGAGAATCAGATTTTATTCATTCTTCAATTATATTAATACGACGGTTAAAACATATCAGTCATCGTAAGTACAGTAGCATTCGTGGGAAACACATTCTCCCATTATATTAGTACCACGTCCACGAAACTGAAGTTCACATTGAGGGTTACAATCTTGGGCAATGTAACAACTTATATTAATCTTTACTCTTTCTCTTGTAGCTTCACTTGTGGTGAAAATACCTGAAATTTCAAAAACAAAGTTACCACATGCAAGAATTATAATTTTAGGCATGCTAACTCTCATGAAATTTTAATTTAATATGTCACAAAACTTTTCATTTTATAAAACAATGTACTCTTATTATATGATATAAAAACCCAAGTGTCCCATCAATTATACAAATAGAATTGGTGATTAAACCATGATAAGTTTTACAAATCATACATAGATAAATATCAAGAAAGTAGATATTGTTACACTATCTAGAATAAACCTGCAAGCAGAAGGAAAAGAGCGAAAATATGCATTAAAGTAAGCTTAGCCATCTCCAACAAACACACCACAACGTCAATAATAATGATTTAATCCTAATTTTTCTTTGCACAATATAAGCATAGTAGTGGAAGGTGAGACTACTCATTTATATAGAGAAGAAACAATATTGTTAAAATCGTACCGGATAGCAAATTCTGTGAAGAAGAGTCAGAAAGAGGGGTCGCCGTGTAATGAACTTTTATGTTTTAAAGTTTTTATTTTAAAAACAAATGTGTATAAACCGATCATTTTAGTCAAATTCTGGCCGGTTCACCGATTCTAACTGTTTTTTCACCGGTTTTGATACTTGGTAGGTTCAACATCCGTATCGTACTAGTTAGGGGTCCAATTCACCGGTTTTCTAGTAGAACCGACCGGTACGATTTTTATATCACTAGAACAAAGTGATAGCAAGATATCAATAACACTAATTGCTTTGATTTAAAAACATATAAAAGTTATAATTCTAATATTATAAATTAATATATTAATATGTAATAAATTATAATTTTATTATAACTATATTATTAAAAAACATAAATTGTGATTATAATATAATAAACTTTACTCTTTTTGAACCTTTTTTTTAAAGTATCTAATAAAGTATAATCTTATTATTATATAATTATATGTATATTATAAATTAATGGTTAGGTATCAGTGGCCAAGGCACACCTAAAAGGGGGTCGAATAGGTGTAGCGGTTATCAATCATCGCTTCTCGCACCAAAACTCAGTTCTGGAAACAGCCTAGTTAATCGATTAACCGATGGATGATAATGTATTTTTAAGTGAAAATTCAAAAGGATGGTCATTGGAATTCGAAAAGCAAATCCTTGTGACAGTAATGGTCACTGGAAGATAATGTAGCCCAAAGAAATGCATTGTTTTAAATATCTTTCCTAGTTGGACAGATTTTTTCTTTAAGAGGTGAGAAACAACTTTCCTATTCAATTCTATCAGATTTGGAAACAAAAATAAAAAATATTGTGGAAATTTGATCATTTTTAATAAAAATAAGATATTTTAAAATATTTATTCCCATTGAAAACTTGCTTTATCATGATTTATGTAGTTAAAAATCACAAGTAAATACATCACAAACAACATGAAAAAACTTAAGAATGTGACACATACTTTTATTCTTTAAATATAATTATATAATATTTTTATCTTTCCACTGTAAGTGTAAAAACAAGAACTTACATCTTCATTATTAGAGAGAATCCTGATTCTATACGAGTTAGGATCCTCTCTGGTAAAGGAAATGCAAATACATCACATATAACATTAAAAAAATACAAGGATACGAGACTTTTATCCTTTAAATAGAATTATATGATACTTTTATCCTTCATTATAAGTGTAAAAACAAGAACTTGCTTCTCCCATAGAATCCTGGTTCTATTACATTCCACTAAAGGGAGATAAAGACATGATGTAATGATGAATATACAATAAAAAAGAAGAAGTACAACATGTAGTTTTACTAAATTTCAGCAATTATCATTGTAATTAACTCAATATTTAAATGTTTAATTTTAAAAACATTATGATGCTTTTTACGAATACTAGTAATAACTAAGGAGATATTTGATTTATTTCTTATGAATAAAAATATTCTATATTCAATACATTAGAAGATTTGATAAAATTAATTATATTAATATTAATAGTTAGTAAATTTTTGTGATAAAATCTAATTTTGAATTTATTAGAAGATTTGATAAAGATTGAGTTGAATATAATAAATATTGGATTGAAATTGATTATAAGATTGGTGTAACTTAAAAAAATAAAATCTGAAGAATTTGTAACTATAAAAAGATATGAAGTGAAAATAAATATAGTGAAGTTCATGATGCTATAAATAGGAGACTCATATTGGAGAATGTTACAGTGAAACAATAATATTGGAGAACACGTCATAAAACTTGAAGATACCCAACATAGAACCAACATAGAACTCCAACAAGGTACTCAACATAATAATGATTAATACTATTTAGTATTAAAAATAATATATTATCCTACTAAATTCTTCTATTAATCATTTTATCCTCAAGAATGTGACATAAGTCACATTCTCGAGGATCAATGGTTCGTAAGAGGATATAATAGGAGTATATATCATTACTCTTTAGTATTATATGTATTATTGTTTTCTCTCATATTTATCATTATGTATCATAGTGAAGGTACTCAACATTGAACTTGTTATTAGTATTGCCATAACTTTGTTTTACCCATGCATTATTTTGTTAACGTGTAAATTATATTATTTACTCTTAACTAAAAATAAGATAGAGTGTAAAATTATTCATTGTCAATATAAATATTATATTATCTATCATTTATTTGGATTACATTTTTGAAAAATAAAGAATAATTAAATATCAATAATAGATAATACAATGATATTATAAAATTTATATATATATGAATGATATAGTAGATGTTGTATTTACCATGAAAATTATATTGTATTGACAAATATCATATTTATATAGACAATTTCATGTTTTTTATGACAAGATCCTCTACATTAATGAAGAGATAAATATTAATAAAGGAAAATAATAATGTGATAAGATATTTTTATCTTTTTATATATAATTGAATATATTTTTATCTTTAAAAATACACGTAAAATTAATTATTTGTATCTCGGATCTTCTTTTATTTATCTACCATGTATTAAATGAAATATTTCAAAATACACACTTTGATCATGGATCTTCCTTTGATTGTTGTTTCCATCACCATGCCAATGAACCTTCATTCTTCCTTTGATTGTTGTGATTATGTAGTACTATGAGAAGGATTGTTTCCCTTTTTAGAAAGTTGTTTGTTGACAGTTAGCTATAAATAGCAATTGTAACTATTTTTTGAATGCATTGCATTTTTCCAGAATTCTACACTTTCTTGTAATCTCTTCTCAAATTCAATATACAATCTCGGAATTCTTTCTTCCATAGAATTCCCTGTTTCTTACTTAATTTCACTCTTCGAATTCTTTGAAATTCCTAGTACCACAATTCCACCCTTAACATACTATGCTTAGTGATTAGTTTCTTAAGGAATATGTCTATGTAAATTCAGAGTTTTAAGTTTTGGTTGTGGCGTATGACATAGCCAAGATGTTATGGCCTCATCAAGTAACATGGTTCGCATTTTACAGCACCGGCACATTACTTAGCCACACACTTTTATGTTAAGCTATATTGTCCTCAAAGTTTTTATATGAACCAAGATGAAGTTGTTCTTATAAACACATTTCTCTGAAATTTTAGTTGAAAATAAGTGAGATTCTCTTTTTTAGTGGTTGGCATCATTTCTTAGCTCCATTCCCTATTTTCTTTTCTCTCACCACTTTAGTATGATATGAAGAACTAGTAATCGATATATAATGTGGACATATTTCACAAACTCATTAAATTATGAGATACATGTTTATATAAATGGGTGCAATAGTGATTATTTGCTATATATGTAGGGATAGAAAGTAACATTTTATAAATCATGAGATACATGTTTATATAAATCATATGTGGGGACTCAGATTTGATAAGTAGGATAGATGTTTTGTTCAAAATCATTATTTTTCTTTTCTTACACATGTTTAATGGACTTTTGAATCATACTTCAACATATTTCAATATTGGTTGAAAACTTCAAATGAATACAAAGTTATCATAATTGCCCAATTTTTAAAAATAAAGTTAGATGTATTCACAATTTTGTATGTGCCTAATGTACTCTAAATCATTGCGATCTTAAAATGTGCCATTTTTACTGCTATGATAATAATATGATTCCACCTACATATATATAAAAAAAAAGACAACAATCATTTTTTTGAGTACATTGTATCATGCATATTATTTACTATTTTTTCAATTGAATATTAATACTATGTAATATAACTTTATTGTGCATTAATTGATTCATAGGTGCAACAACTTTTGTAATATAATTAAGGTATTTCATGCATATATCTATTTACACACATGTCCCAGAATTTACATCAAGCTAATATGATTATATATATACTATATCTTTTATTATTTCTTCTAAGATCTCCTTCAAAAAGGGAGGGGTCAATGATTATGAACTGTCTAATATTCACTAAGTGACTATAATCATTTTAAAGGAGATACTCTGATTGTTTGAGTTATTGGTTTATCTTAAGTTAGTTGTTAGATTGAGATAGATTGGAATTTAATTGTTGTCTTATTTTTTATTCGCATGTGTATTAGAAAAGTTTTTGAATTTGGAGGAGACGACGAGAAATCTAGTTTTGTTTGCTAGAAAAAGAGCGAACGTAAATCCAGGTGAGGGAGAAGACCATAGTGGTCTTAGAGCATTTAGATGAAGTCATTCTTTTTGATTCCCTCAAAAGTCGGAGAGTCTTGTAGATTAGGAACTCCCATGAGAACTTGCTTTCCATATAAGAGTCTTTAATTTTTTCATGACGATGTATAGAGTCTTGTAACTATGAATTGCATGAAAATTTGTGTTTATGAATTTGTTTGTATTTACCATAATGTGATGCGATTTCTTATGGTATTACATCGTCATGAAATATTGCTAAATATTTCTATTTGTATGCATGTGAGTATTTTTGATAAATTGATAATTGTTTTATGTGCTTAATGTTTGTGGCAAGGTTGTAATTTTGAAATATCCCAATTTCAATCGTTATGTTATTGATTGTTGTTTTGGTATGAAAAATGTAAAAGTTAGTTGTATTGATATGTAAAATGTATAAGTTAATTGTTTTATTGAGGTGAGAATTATATAAGTTGATTATTATATTGATTTGAAAAATATATAACTTGATTATGATATTGATATGAGAAATACATAAGTTTACACATTGATATTGGATCATCAAGTTAGTGTCTTGAGCTCGTCCTGGGGACATCACATATTAAAAATGCATTGGGGTTGAGACAACTAACTTAAGTTGTATTTTTGGAAAGATTGAATTTGATGAGAGCCTATGGCTATTCACGTACTTGAAAGTGTAGTGAAATTTGGGGTTTTACCTAATGATCTTGGATACTAAGTTAGCGTCTTGAGCTCGCCCGTTACACTTGGAATGATAGAAATACATTGGGGTTGAGATGACTAACTTATGTGATATTTGTGGAAATAAAACTTATGAAAACCTTGATTAAAAGATTTGATGGCCTAACTTCGGTTAGTGTACATGCATTTCATTCTTGTAGTCGGAGTTGGAGAAAATGGAAAGATGCAATGATAAAAATATCATTGGGATTGGGATAGGGGCGGCAATGACGATGATTCGTCAAGAAGCCGTGAGGGATTGCTTAGGTGGGAGAGTCTAGTGACGTCTGGTCTTATAAGCCATATGACTAGGATAGTCCTACATACAAACTAAATAATCTCTGACACTCCTTGTGCATTTCATGATCGGTAGAGAAGAATCTTGAAATGGATTGAACTTACCACGTAAGCACCTTAGATAGAGGTACTGGACAACAGAGATAATTATTACTTGCCATTATTAAGGATATTTGTACTCCCAGTTGCTTTCCCATTAGGGTCTTGGCCATTAGGTATTGTGATTTGGTGGTGATTGATTGGTTGAATTGCATATTGCATTGCATGAAAGATATATTAATTGAGGATGTGAATACTCTCTTATATAAGACACTAACTTTATGCATCATTTGCATATGTTTGACATTGTTTGATTATGATATTATTATAGGGTGTCTAACTTTAATATTATTTATCTATGTAATTCCATATTGCGGTCATCGTAGTTGGTTCTTACTCCATTTTCTTTGTCTTTTCTTTTGTCTATACTATATGTATGAACAAGTTTGTTGCAGTTTCTCCATGGATATTTATTGATGGAAATATAGACAAGAAAAACTTAACTGATGTCTAGATAAGTATCTTGTTTATATTGGGAGTATTATCTATAATTTAGGAATACCCTTGGTCTTTTGAACTAATTTTTGTATAAGTTATATTTTATGATAAGTACTTAAGAGTAATTCTTTTTACATACATGAGGTTCTTTATAATCATTATGTTAAGATTAAATTAATTATTTTTGTACTACCTCTCCTTGATTTAGGTAAGTTATTTTGATAGTGTCAACTTAAGGTAGTGTAACACCGTGAAAATTCCATATATTTTATTAATTATTTATTTTAAAAAAATTTAAATTTTGAAATTAATCGGTAATTAATTAGGCTAAACCGTAGTTGAGTGCTAGTCTTTTTTTGTGAATTCTTATTTTATGGTAAAGTTTCGTAATTTTCTATGACGAAAAGTTTTTGAGTTCTGTAGCTCGAAATCGAATTCCGGATGTGCCTTTGGCTTCGAAATATTATTTCGAGTCAGGATAGACATCAAGTATATCCAAAACGCATTTCTAAATATTTTTCCACTTCGAATTCAGCATTTCAAAATTTTGACCGTAATCGGAAGATTGTAATATCCAACCTAGTATTAGCCGACAATAATTGGGCATGTTCTCATCGCGAATGTTTCTCCAAAAAGTCACCTCATGTTCCCAAGTGAAACTTTCTGGGCAAGCAAGCAAAACTAATCATCTTTTACACTAAACCCCTTAAACCCTTCATCTAACCTTTCACCATTTAATCTTGGAAATTTTTGGCTTGCCTCTCTAAATCTATTCAATTCCTTTAAAATAGTCACTCTAGTTAGAAAACCCTTGGTTTTCCTCTCTAAAGCTGATTCATTGCACCTTAAAAGAACCATTTAACTTGGAGAACCCTTAGCATTTGATTTCATTTTTCTCTTCTTCATTCAATTTTTTCTCAAGAATTCCAAGGTAAGTTCTTAGTTCTTTGTTTCTGATCTCTTAGAAATCTAGTCGTTCAATGTTTTTGATATTCGAGTATGATGTTTATGCGTATGTTACGAACATTTTCAACCGTCAAAATTTTCTAAAAAACCTTCCTATCGCTTGTTATACGCAAGCATGTGAAAAATGAGTTTTCGTGAATCTATAAATTGTTGTTTTGGAAACCATGAAATCTTGTTGTTCATGGGGCTGTTTTAGTGTTTTGAATATGTGCATGTTAATTATGTTGATGAAAGATGATGATTTTGAAATCAAAGAAATATTTTAAAAATGGAAATGTCGTTTTGATCATGAGATCAATCCTTGTGAAAAGGTGTTGAAATGATCATGAACACGATAGGGATTGGGAACGAGACTTTCGAGGATAAATGGTGGTTCGAGATTATGAATCTTGGACCGGATGGATGAAAGTCTCAGATTTTCTTAGAATGGATTAAAATGATATTTTTATCTTAGAGTTAGTAGGAATGTGATTTAACTCGTGAATATTGATTTGTGTTTTGTGTTAGTTTCGAGGCGTTTGAAGTTGGACAACTCATCCATTCACAGAAAGGGGATCAACCACGCTACAACCCAATGCGAGAGAGAATACATCGTGACATAGTGGTTTCCAAATATGACACCCGGATCTCCCAACCATCTCAAAAGTTGGGAGTTATTTCTGTTTTGTTAGAAACTCGTACTTAACCAAATGATTTCGTGTCTGGATTAAGTACGATGTTTCTTGAGGTTGAATGCCCCTAAGATAGTATAAAATATCAAGTCTCGTGGTTGTTATCCATGATGGAACACCACTTGAGAACCTAAAATGCATTGGGATTGAAAACACTAGAGAGTTTCGATCCGGTAGCCCAAAAGGGCGAGGAAAATGGTCCTGGTAACTGGACCACCTCGCCCGGGCGAGCCAGCCTTGTCTGGGCAAGGGAGAAACAGAGAAGAAGGGTCCTAAATAGCATTTCTCGCCTAGGCGAGGGCCATAGGGCCCGTTTTGGGCATTTTTTGCGCCCGAGCAACCGTATTTCGCCCGGGCAAGTCCAAACATGTATTTTGACTAGTTTTTGGTGGATTTTTAGCTTGAGCGACAGTCCACTCGCTCAAGCGAGAACCATGCAGGAAATTGAGTCTGTTTTGATGAACTAGTCGCTGGAGCGACAGAGTCTCGCTTGGGTGAAAGACAAACATAAATTGTGTTTGTTTTTGATTGATTTATTGCTCAGGAAATAGCCCTAGCTTGGGCGTGATGTGTATTAACACTTGGGAAAGACCGTAAGATCGTGGCTCAGAGGATTGAGTCCGGTGCCCAAATCAACAGACTTATACTGTTACTTTTGTTTCTTGCGCCTTATGTGGACAAGGATTCCGACGAGGATGTCATGAGCAAGGCTATGCCTAAAAAGGATTACATGATACCACGCAGCGAGGTTGTCTGACTGTAAGAGGGTTGACCATGTGGTCGTCCAGGGTAATTCAGCGATGGTTCGTAGTGGTAGGGATGTAATTCCTATATTACGTGATAACGTAAGATCGGGTCCCACAAGAAGCATTCCTGTGGGAGATGTCTTAGGATGGGCCGATCATTTAAAAGACTAATTAAAATATTTAATCCACTAAATTCGGTTAGTGTGCATATTCATTATAAATAACGAAGTAGTAGAGAGGAAATTTACGAGAGTCGAACGAGCCCCACGATGTTGAGAGGGACGGTGATGGAGGTGATTTGTCAGCAAAGTCTTGAGGGAGAGTCTAGGTGAGATGAGTCCCCTGTATTCCTGGATGAGGTATTCTGTTGGATCGGACAGTTCTCACAACACAAACTAGATAATCTCTGACGATCCCTCTTCGCAATCAGGATTAATGAGAGGGATGCCCAGAAAGTGTTTGATACGACACCGTCCTGAATTGGATAGTTCTTCGGAACCGATCGATCATATATATATCCTTGCGAGGAATAATTTTTAGTGTGAGCATATCGGCTTGTTATGGGACCTGTACTCTTGGTTATTTCCGAATAGTATATTGGGAGGATATTGGTGTAAAGATGGATGAAATAAGCATAACATTCATACATTAAGATCATGGATGTTAAATCCCCATGATCCGAGTTATAACCGCATTCAGCATTGTGCTTTATGTTTGTGATCTATATTGTGTATATTATACGAGTCTGTCTGGATGTGATATTCTGTATAATTTCACGCTGTCAATGAATTATATTCATTAGATGTCTTACTCTCTCTTATTTTCTTTTCTTTCTACTTGTTCTCGATTCGCGTTCTTGTTCAGATGGACCGTACAACAAGGATTCGGAGCTACCGATTCACGATGTCCCAGGAGGGGACATGGAGTATTGATGGACATAGATATACCTACACAAGCCCTTGTGCCTTAGAGCTAGAGATGGTTTGTGACAGCTGTACGATGCGCTTTCCTTCTCAGCATGCAAACTTGGAGGCTTCATTCACCTTGCCTTCTCGGAGATTTGCGCCTACCGCACCATCCATTCAGTTTGTTACCCGTCATGGACCCACTAACGTTGGACCATCTGCTAGGAGACAGAGTAGGGATGATGTGCCCAGTTCCCCACCGGGGAAGAGAGCTACTATACTGACGCCACCCGATCTTCAGGCAGAGGTGAGAGTGGAAAAAAGTCACATGGTTCGTCCAACAACCCGGAAAAGGGGTGACAAGCCGAAGAGGAAGACTGTGTGGAGTTGGTATGTATAGAGGACTCCATTGAGGTGGTAGACCTTTCTTCCGATTCTGAGACGGAGGAAGATCCTAGCGAGTGTTCTAGTACACCCGCTAACCCCAGAGCTAGTCGTCATTGATCATTTCTATTTCTAGTTGCCCTTGAGGCAAGTATCTGTGTTGGGTACTTATAATGTTCTGATTACACCAGACAATTATAGATATTTTAGTTTGGATTAAGATGTATTTCTCTTTGTATTTGTATATGTTTTCAGTTATTTCAATAAAGGATCGTTCTACGAATTATTGTTGTCTTTTCCGCATTTTAGGTTACTAAATATGATGTCCCGAAAAGGAATTAAATGTAAATGAAGAGTTTTACATTATAACAAACAAAAAAAATTACCCATTTTTGGGAAATATTGTTAGAGTAATTTCGGGGGGTTACAGGTAATGTGACACATAAATAATCTCATAGTGCACTACTTCTCATTGATTTAATTAAGAAAATATCAATTTAAGGTAATGAGACAGGGCACAAGTCCCATAGTGCACTATCTCTCATTGATTTAACTATGTTATTTTGAAAATGTCAATTTAGGATAACACGACATAGCACAAGTCCCATAATGCACTACCGCTTATTGATTTAATTTTGAAAATATCAATTTAAGTTAACGTGATAGGGCACAAGTCCTATAGTGCACTATCTCTCATTGATTTAAGTTATTTTTGAGAATGTCAATTTAAGGTAACGCTAGACGGCACAAGTCCCATAGTGCACTACCCCTTATTGATTTAATTTTGAAAATGTCAATTTAAGGTAACACGATAGGGCACAAGTCTCATAGTGCACTACCTCTCATTGGTTTAACTAAGAAAAGACTTCATGTATCATTTTCATGTATATACAAACATTATTATTGATTTGTGAAATATAATAAATAGCATAAATAATAAAAGCAGAATAAAAAACAATTAAATAAATAAAATAAAAAATGAAATAAAAAACAATTAAATAAATAAAAACGAAATAAAAAAACAAAAACAAAAGACGAACTGAAACTAAAGAAACCTTTTTTTTAAAACAAAGGTGCTAACACACCCAAGATTTCATTAAAAAGTAAAGGATTACAAACGGACGCCAAAAGCTTACAAGTTGTGGAACCTATAATTAGGAAGCAAATTCCTATTCCTGTAAAATTCATCATAAAAGAAAGTTGGCATACTCTTCCACCAAGAGTCAATCTTGGAACTAACTCCATAAGTGGCAAGCTTATCAGCGCAAGAATTCCCTTATCTGAAAATATGACTAACCATAAGTACATGGAATTTAAAGTGTGCCTACTCTTGTTCATGAGATTACTTAGACGCCAAGGAACCAATTTGGAACCATGGAAAATGTCCACCACCCCCTTTGAATCACACTCCAACCAAATAGACCTCCATCCTTTCTCTTGGGCTATAGTGATAGCCATTATAGTTGCAAGTAACTCCGCATATATAGAATTCTGAATGATGAAATCGGAAGCAAAGCAACCTATGAATTCCCCATTACTGTTTCTGAAAATTCCCCCCCCCCCTCCTGCATCACCAGGACAGCCATGGGCAACACCATCCGAGTTTGCTTTCACCCAACCAAAAGAAGGAGTCTTCCAAATTACCTCTAAGATATTAGGAGCCTTGATAAAATTGCCTGTTATACCGAAAGCTCTTAGTAACTTGAACTCTGTTATAGAGTTTTTTGCATACAACTTGCAGATATTCCCAATGAAGGAAGTGTCAATTTTGATTTTTGCCATGGCTTGAAAGAGGGAAATGTCCATATCATTGAATCTAGCTTGATTTCTACAATACCAGATTGTAGATATGACATTAAGAATGCAAGCTATCATTACTTTCTTTGCCAAAAGACTAAAGGAATCTGAGATGATGAGAAGATTGGCAATAGAGCAAGAGTCCAGGCTACACCCAGTTTGATCCTGGAGCCCTGACCAGATTCCCCTAGCAAACCTGCACCTGAAGAAGATATGCTTAGAAGACTCCTCATTTTCCTTGCAGAGGGAACAAATTGATCCCAAAGCTAAGCCTCTAGCCTTTAAGTGTTCATCAGTAGGGAGTTTATTATAGTACAATCTCCAAGTGACAAAAGATTTTGAGGGAGGAATTTCAGAAGACCAAATATTCTTGCACCAATTTTGCTGAGAAGACAGATGTTTGATGAAAAGATAAGCCTCTTTCATGGAGAGAATTCCATCAGCAGCATTAAAAGAAACCTAAATAGTAGTTAAGAACAAAAAAGATTGGGGGTTAGGGTTTGTGTTTTGAAATTGGTTTGAAATTTTAGAGTGAAATTGATTTGGGGATTAGGTTTTCAGAAAATTAAATTGGGGGTCAGGGTTAAATTGATTTGCGAATTAGGTTTTGGGTTGCCATGTCAGAGAAAAATAAGAACTCGATATACTCTTATTTCAGCAAGATTCAAGCATACATTTAACATTAACAATGTAAACAAAACAATGAAGAAGAAAGAAAATGGACCTTAAGGATATGTAGAAGAAGGAGCAAGTAAGTTCCTCTCAACTTCTTCTTGGTTTGGCTACCTCCCCCCTTCTCCTCTTTTCTCCCTTCTTTTAAAAACAAGGTTTGCATCTTCTTGGTTTCTCTTTTTCAATTTTCTGATTAGGGTTCTCTTAGTTTCTAAGTTAGGCTTATATAAGGGGATGGAGAATTAGGATTTCTGATTGAGCTGGGGAAAGACCCAGTTGCCACAAACATTTGAAAATTTGATTTCCCTATCTTTTTGTTTTGAAATTTTTTACCCCCGTCAAAATTGAGAGTTTACAACTATGATATCTATGCATTCGACATTTAAGGTTCTACGTGTAAAAGTTTACAAAAAGTGATTTACAAGACATGATATTAAAATTAACAAGGCAATTTTTTTAAATGTAAAAAAATAGCTACTGTTGCATTTAGGACAACAAAGAAACAAATAACATAATATTCAAGATCAGGGTCCACAAAAAGAACTATAAATTGCGTGCAATTAAAACTTGGCTAAAGAAAAATAATGCAAGTTTCATGATAAAAATGGAAGATATTTTCACACAAGAGTATCAAATTAAACTGCAAAATTGTTAATAAATGCTTTACTTTCCCACATTGATGAGAAGAAAAAAACTAGTGAATGAGAAAAACTGAAGCAAAAGATATTCTACAAGCATTTATTAAGGTTGTACGTATCATAAACATTTTTTTATTCCTTTAATGCAACATTGATTTTTTGAACTTGAAATTCTACATTAATGTGACATTTAAAATCAAACGTGTAAAGTTTTTAATAGACACTTATAAAGAATAACATCCTGTGGAAATATTAATTTTTTAAATATTAAATGAATTTGAAAAGAAAAAACATCATTTTTTGAATTTTTGTTTTTTGGATGGATTGGGTATCCATCCAAATGGATATCATTAAATATAATTGATGAATTTGAATCCACCATTATCAGCACTATTTATTGGATTATGTTTAATTTATTTTGAATGGATTATGGTTAATTTTATCACCTCAAAGTGGTGTTTTGTGTAAGTAGTTATGAAATCCGTACATTTAAAGATATTATTAATGATATTATATATTAATTCTTAGATTCTATTTGTCAACTATTTAGATATAAATAATAAAATAGATATTATATATAAAATTGGTTTTGTATGCTACTAATTAAAGTTTTAAACTTTGGTTTGGACTAAATTAATTTATAATTATAATAATAATAAGATTATACTTTATTAGATACTTTAAAAAAAGGTTCAAAAAGAGTAGTAGTTTATTATATTATAATCATAATTTATGTTTTTTTTAATAATATAGTAATAATAAAATTATAATTTATTAGATATTAATATATTAAGTGATAATATTAAAATTATAATTTATTAGATATTAATATATCTTGCTATCAACGTGTTCTCTATATAAATGAGTAGTCTCACCTTCCACTACTATGCTTATATTGTGCAAAGAAACATTAAAATTAAACCATTTTTATTGACGTTGTGTTGTGTTTGTTGGAGATGGCTAAGCTTACTATAATGCATATTTTTGCCCTTTTCCTTTTGCTTGCAGGTTTATTCTAGATATTTATCTATGTATTATTGGCAAAACTTATCATCATTTAATCACCAATGCTACTTGTATAATTGATGGGACACTTCGGTTTTTATATCACATAATAAAAGTACATTGTTTTATAAAATGAAAACTTTTGCCACATATTAAATTAAAATTTGATTAGAGTTAGCATGCCTAAAATTATAATTGTTGCCTATAGTAACTTTGTTTTTGAAATTTCAGGTATTTTCATCACAAGTGAAGCAGGTCCAAAAAGAGTTCGGGCTCCTTTTAGAGTCGAAGTATGGTTATCTACAGGTGGTTGCATTCCTGCAAATTGTCAAAGTCAATGTGAAAATGTGTATGGTTCACATCGTCTTTATGTATTGGGATATTGCCTTTCCAACAATTGCCTTTGTTCTTATGATCGCTGATATGTTTGTACCCTTCTCAATTTGAAGAATGAATAAAAATTGATTCTCTATTGAATTGGAACCTTGGACTATCTAATTCTCACATTCTCGTATGTTGATGATCACTCGGAAGAAAAACAATTGTTCACAATATCATGCTTTGACTGATATGTGTGTTTCTTTGAGCATTTTTTGTTTACATTTTCATTCAAAATAGAAAATAAAGATGAAAATATGCTTGAGTGGTCACTTCCATTATTTGATAATCCAACAAATGTGAGCTTCAATTCAAGAAATCTTGAAAATGATAAAACATTGTTTCTAGTCATTCCAAAATGAGGCGATGCAATTTTAGAAACTTTTAAGACAATTGTACTATTTCAAATGACATATTCTCTCACTCTTTAAAAAAATATCAAAAATCAAAATGTATCAGCTCCATAGTAACATTGTACTTTGTCTCTTTGTTTTTTTCTCCATGTGAACACACTAACTTATGCTTCTTTCTCTGTTATCTCATCTCTATGTTAGTAGCTTTTATCTATATATTAATTAGCATGGATTTCGATGTTGTGTCTCCACTTGTATATCCACATGCTTTCTTATTTTTTTTTATTCTTGTTCCCATGTTCTAATAGTACTGAGGCATGCGCTATTTGTTGTTTTTGTTCTTGTTCCCTAGTTTCAGAGGTACCCTGACCATAATTATTTGTTGTCTTTTTATATAGTTCACAAGTTCATATAGTAATTCGACCTATGTGCATGGATGTTTTTATTATTGTCACCAAGTTCTAGATATACCCCAACCTTTTTTCTTGATTGTTCTTATTCCTGTTCCCGAGCTCAAGAATTAACTGGATATCCATTCTTTGTTGTTTTTCTTATTATTCCTATGTTTTAGCAGTATCCAACATGTGTTCTTTATTCTAGGGGGTGAGGAACCTTATCAAAAAAATTGAAAATTGGATGATAAGTATTAGAAGTATTTTTTAAAATTGGTATATTCCTATCCCAAACCCTCATATTTTGATCTTTTAGTAGATCCCTTAGCCTCCAGTTGAAGCACACTAAAAACACTAAATAACTTATTTTTCTAACTAGACAAAAATCAGCGTCAACCTAATTGTCTTTACAAATATGTGCAGCCAATCTGCAGTAGACAAAATAAGGGCTACCAAGCCATTAGTGTCTAGCCTCACACTGCCTGTGGAATCTCATTGTAGCTCTGATAATAATAAATGTAACTAACAAATCTAAACAATAATAATAACATATATATTGTTCTATAATAAATAAATATATAAAATAGAGCTTGAACTGCATAAACTCTTTCATGTATTACCAACAGTTAATATAAAAGTCTATTAAAATGAATTATAATAAAGATGGAGACAAGTTTAAGATTTCATCTTTATTATCGTAATATATTTGAACAAACATGAACTTAAATTTTGGTCGTTAAAATTTAATTAAAAATTAAATAAAAAAACATTTTGACATAATAATAACTAATATTAAAGAAAGGTAGTATAATTAAATCTTTGAAATAGGAACCCAAAGATAATAATGATAAAAAGTATTTTCTTTACTAATAAATAACGAGTGTCAAATCAAACAAATAAGAATATTTTCTTAATTAATTCCAGGAATATAAAAATATTAGTAACATTGAAGATGTAGGAAGGGTTGTGATGACTCACTTTCTTTTCCCAGCCCATCCTTTGAATGGTCATTGATAAATCACTTTTATTCTTTAAAATAATTAAAACACAAGCAACCAAACAAAATATTTTTCTCCAAGAATCACTTAGTCTTAATTTCCTATTGAACATGAGCATACTCATGACCTAGATAAACTCTTGTGAAAATTTTATTCTGTCTTTTATAAATAATAAATAATTAAAACGAATAATAAAACAAGTTTAAGGTATAATATTATCCATTATATTAACTAGGATATTGTCTTTGTATGAGCATGCATAGTGCTAACTTCAGCCCCGATCCATAATCATTTCCCGATCATAGAACTCTATTTTAAAGACCAAAACATTCTGAAAATTAGGCAGAAGGAGAGTTTTCTACCTTTTGCTCGTAAGATCGTGGTGGCAACTCCAAATCTTTTAGAAGATAGTATAATTTCCCATCACCCTTTTCATCAGTTGTATAATAGGCGTTAACCAAAAATCAGGGTGTGACAAGTATAATTGAATATGTCAGAAATTTAAAATTAAATTTAAGACATTAACTGATTTGCATGATTTTTGTCCATTATAAAAATTTAAAAGGTTTGTTTGTTTTCATTATGGGTTGAAATGAGTCTAGTTTTACTCAAGTCAGCTTGACTCATTAAAGTTTTTAGTTTCTAACAGGTATCCTCACACTAGAGACAATCCTGTCCGAGTCGGGAACATCGACAGGTATGTGGGGCTAACTCATCTAGTGGGTATTTTTTCCATCCACAAGAATTGAAACCGAGACTTTGCTTAAGGAGAATAAAACATGTACTACTTGAACCAACACCCGTTGGTTTGACTCGTTAATGATTGTACTAAGTCGATTTCAACACATATTATTTTTAAGAAGAAGATCAACTTAATTAATGATAAAAACTTTTAGGCGTACCAATGAACTTCAATTTATATAGTTTATCAAGTTGAATGATTATCATTGATTGTCATTTGGATTTCATTCTTCTATGGTTAGAGTGTTCACTTATTTAATGTTCTATATGATTTACTAGTAAGAGAAAAACCAAAAATATTCCTTTATCATATTTAACATCAAATTTACTAACATTATCTTTGCCATTATTAAGAACAAAACATTGACATCCAAATACATCAAATGAGCAATGTTAGATTTTCTACCCCACCCTTATAGAGTTCATATGAGATATTATTTATAATAGGTCTTATTATAACTCCATTAGAAGCATAACAAGCAGTGCTGACCGCATTAAACCAAAAGTATTTATGGATATTGGTTTCATTTAGGATTTCTTTTTAGTTCCTCTAATGACATATTTTTTTCATTTCTATAACACCATTTTGTTAT
This sequence comes from Lupinus angustifolius, assembly GCF_001865875.1. Classification (NCBI taxonomy): domain Eukaryota; kingdom Viridiplantae; phylum Streptophyta; class Magnoliopsida; order Fabales; family Fabaceae; genus Lupinus; species Lupinus angustifolius. Next base: position 19,490,075 of record NC_032015.1, on the reverse strand, counting down.
GATGTTCTATATACTAAAAACTTATGTTAGATACCATGTTCATCACGAAACTCTTCAAACAATGTGTTTTAAAGTTCTCCCTCATAATCCCTTCTTATAGACGTGATTTTCAAAGATTTTATATTTTGGAGACGTTTTGTATATTTTTGAAAAGCGTGAAATGCTTCATTTTTATATACTAAAACTTGTGTCCATGTGAATGTTGAAAAATATTCTACTATTGTAGTAATTGCCACCAAATTTTTTTGTCGTAGATGAACCAAACAAATTCATGTTCAACAATTATAATGGCCTTACTTTATGCATTCATAATTATAGTTTTGATGAATATTTATATTAATCCTTTGAATTCAGTTTTCATGACATTTCATGACTTTAGAAGGGCAAAATAGGCAAGGATTGGTGCCAAATGGCATAAGGCAAGCCACCAATCAACTGACATATACCCATCGCAGCTGAGCATGGAAGGTGCGCTAAATACAACTAGCCAATGTGAAGAGTTGGGTCAGACGAAAAGGTGCATTGAGCCATCACCCCAGGGCCGAGTGCAAGTACCAAAACACATATCATCAAAAAGTAGTCCAAAAAGCGAAAGAGGGAAACATTCATGATGGTTAGACTAAATTAAATCACCAAATAAATTGGCTAAGGTAGGGGAGAAGGCCAATATGATCTTAGATTATGTACATATTTAAAGTTGTATGATGCCCTCTAAAGTCATAGAATCTTTTAGATTGTGGAATTCATGTGAACAATTATTTTTTATGTAAGAGTCCTTAATACTTTCATCACGAATTATATACATTGTTAAAATAAGATTATATACTATGTTAAATTAAGGTTATTTACATTTTTCCTTTTGTTGATCTTTGTACTATTTCTTGTTTTTATTAATGAAATTTGGTGTGCCTTAGAACCCCTAGCTTTGTCAAAGAAATAAAATTATCGTGTTATTTTTCATGTATGAGTCCTTCATCTTTGATTTTCTAAAATTATGTGATTATGAATTTATTTGTGGTTATCATAAAAATAGATACTCATTTATGATATTACACTATCATAAATTATCCTCAAATATTAATAATTGTTTTATATGTCATTATATATATATATATATATATATATATGTTATTGAGTACAATTTATATGTATTGTAAGTTAAAGATTATACATAATTAATACATCATCGATCATTCATTTATATTGTTTATGTTTAGGAGTCAATAATGATTAAATTTGAATGATAAATGACGCAATAACTCTGTCAATAAACTTGAAATCAACAATATTCATAAATAATTTTTTATTTCAATATTTATATCTAAATAATTGATAAATACAATATTAATCTAGTTAGGAATTAATATATAATGAAATTAATAATATCCTTAAATGCACCTGCTTTAAAGTTGGCTATATGAAACCGCACCGTATGAAACATGCGATAAACAATCCTCACTATAAAAAACACTGAAGAATATGTCAAAATCAACAATGGTCACTATATTAGCATTGTTGAATCTATTATGTGGTAAAACCAACATTTTGTGGTCCTTTAAATTTATGATGATAAGTAATATAAATTTTGAGTTCGTTAAGCCGCTCGACAGTTCGTGAAATTTAATTAAGCCGAATTTGAGTTGGGTCATATTCGACTTGACTCATTTCCACCCATAATTTTTACTACTTGCCATTTAAATCTTTGAAAATAGGAAATATAATAAAAACAAGTGGACTTTTTTTATAACATGAAATGAAGAAATATTTTAACAAAACATTGAATGAATTATTGGTCTAGTTGTATAAGGTTTCACATCAATTTCAGTTATCATACTAAGTCAAATATTTGATTTTAGGGAAAAACACTTGTTGGAAGAGACAATCACGCAATCTAAAAGAGATTATTTCCTTATGTTAGAAATTCCTTATGATTAGTGAACTATCAATCTTAGGATCATGAATCTCATGATTATCACATATAATATTAAACAATGATACAAAATCATACTTGGATCCATGTTCTCTGATCTACTCCTTTTATATACATTTTGAGAGAGTTTTGGTACGATGACCTTCCTCAACCAAATCCTTAATTCCTTTTGAGACCTTCATTTTCTATCTGATGGGGAGATGTGAAAACTATTTGCGATTTGGTGTATTGGGGATCATAATCGTTTCTTATGCGTTGACTTAAGGGGTTCCCATTATCCCATATAGGCCAACCATTTGGGTATCCACTCATTAATTCCATATTCGTTATCAGTTACAGAAGTCTTATAGGTTGTCATTAATTAGATCACTTGTTTAGTAACCCAAAATAAATAGATGATATAATTGTATTAAATATATGATGTCCACCTTAATTAGAAATTATGAATTTCTAACAATCTCCCACTTGGGCTTCATATTTTTCCTGAAATTATTATATCTCATATTCTTTAGGCGCACATCCGTACGCTATTTATATTTAGACTTATCCTTAATACAATATGATCCAATTCATATATCAACTATGGAACCACCGTGACCTTCATCACATTCAAACGTGACTCGAACATGATGATCACCATACTAATATACTTTATGACATAGATCAAATATGGATGAGTCACATTGAAATTTCATGCAATATGATCTCAAACATGTATATTTCTAACTGGTCCATATTTATTCTTTAGTGAGATCAATCCAAACTCTTTAATTACAACATAATAGTTACAATGCACAAGTTCAAAATAGAATAATAAATCATCAAATTTATTATGCATAAAGTTGTATATAACATCCAAAGTAAATCATAAAACATAGAAACTCCCACTGGACTAAGGTATCCTTAGGGAAAAAAACCCAAATGAGTAACATGTTCATGAAAAAATTTAAGTACGCAACCCTTAGTTAATGGATCAACTAGCATAAAAATTTTCCTTATATGTTCTATGAAAATTTGTCTATTTTGAACACTTTCATTAATAACCAGAATTTGATGATTTATTGTTCTATTTTGAACTTGTGTATTGTAACTATTGTGTTGCAATTAAAGACTTTGGATTGATCTCACTAGAGAATAAAGAAGGACAAGTTGGAAATAGACATGTTTGAGATCATATTGCATGAAATTTAAATGTCACTCATCCATATTTGATCTATGTCATTAAGTATATTAGTATGGTGATCATCATGTTCGAGACAAGTTTGAATGTGATGAAGGTCATGGTAGTTCCATAGTTGATATATGAATTGGATCAGATTGTATTAAGGAGAAGTTTAAATATCAATAACATACGGATGCACGCCTAAAGAATATGAGATAAAATAATTGAAGAAAAATATGAAGCTCAAGTGAAAGATTGTTAGAAATTCATGATTTCTAATTAAGGTGGAAAACGAAGGTCCCAAAAGGAATTAAGGATTTGGTTGAGGAAGGCCCTCGTACCAAAACTCTCGCAAAACTCTCTCAAAATGTATATCAAAGGAGTAGATCAGAGAACATGGATTCAGGTATGATTTTGTATCATTGTTTTATATTATATGTGATAATCATGAGATTCAAGATCCTAAGATTAGTAGTTCACCAATCAAAATGAATTTCTAAAATAAGGAAATAATCTCTTTTAGGTTGCATGATTGTCTCTCTCAACAAGTGTTTTGCCCTAAAATCAAATATGTGACTTAGTATGATAACTGAAATTGATGTGAAACCTTATACAACTAGACCAATAATTCATTCAATGTTTTGTTAAAATATTTCTTCATTTCATGTTATAAAAAAAGTCCACTTGTTTTTATTATATTTCCTATTTTCAAAGATTTAAATGGCAAGTAGTAAAAACTATGGGTAGAAAAGAGTCAAGTCAAATATGACCCAACTCAAATTCGGCTTAATTAAATTTCACGAACTGTCGAGCAGCTTAACGAGCTCAAATTTAAATTGCTTATCAGCATATATTTAAAGGACAAGAAGATGTTGATTTTACCACATATAGATTCAACAATGCTAATATAGTGACCATTGTTGATTTTCACATATTCTTCAATATTTTTTATAGTGAGGATTGTTAATCACATGTTTCGTAGAGTGTTGTTTCATGTAGCCAAATGTAAAGCAGCTGCATTTAAAGATATTGTTAATTCCTAACTAGATTAATATTGTATTTGTCAATTATTTAGATATAAATATTGAAAAAATTTATTATATATGAATATTGTTGATTTCGTAATGTAGATATTCAACAGCTCAATGAAGTGACATTGTTAATTTTCACATATTCATTTATAATGTGAGTCGTTAATCACATGTTTTGTATAGTAGTGTTAAGGGTGTTAAATGAATGAATTTAGATGAATTTAGATTTGGATGGTAATGGATAGATGGAAAGTAATTAATTAATCTATATAAATTTATTTAAGCTATATTGTAAGTTATTCAATTTATTTATATCCAATGCATTACTAGTAAATGAGAAAAACTGAAGCAAAAGATATTCTACAAGCATTTATTAAGGTTGTACGTATCATAAACATTTTTTTTATTCCTTTAATGCATTATTGAGATTTTAAATTTGAAAAAAATTGCAATATTCTACATTAATATGACATTTAAAATCCTACGTATAAAGTTTTTAATAAATACTTATAAAGTGTAATATCCTGTGTAAATATTAATTTTTTAAATATTAAATGAATTTGAAAAGAAAAAACATCATTTTTTGAATTTTTGTTTTTTGGATGGATTAGGTTTCCATTCAAATGGATATCATTGAATATAATAGATGAATTTGAATTTATCCATTATCAACACTCTTCATTGGATTATATCCATTTAAATCTATTAACTTTAACGGATAAATTTCGATAAATTTATTTTGAACGAATTATGGTTAATTTTATCACCTCTAAGTGGTGTTTTGTGTAATTAGTTATGAAATCCGTGCATTCAAAGATATTATTAATGATATTATATATTAATTCTTAGATTCTATTTGTCATCTATTTAGATATAAATAATAAAATAAATATTATATATAAAATTGTTTTTGTATGCTACTAATTAAAGTTTTAAACTTTGGTTTGGAATAAATTAATTTATAATTATAATAATAATAAGATTATACTTTATTAGATACTTTAAAAAAAAGGTTCAAAAAGAGTAGTAGTTTATTATACTATAATCATAATTTATGTTTTTTTAATAATATAGCAATAATAAAATTATAATTTATTAGATATTAATATATTAAGTGATAATATTAGAATTATAATATTTATATGTTTTTAAATCAAAGCTATTAGTGTTCTCTATATAAATGATTAGTCTCACCTTCCACTACTATGCTTATCTTGTGCAAAGAAACATTAGGATTAAATCATTTTTATTGACGTTGTGTTGTGTTTGTTGGAGATGGCTAAGCTTACTTTAATGCATATTTTCACCCTTTTCCTTCTGCTTTCAGGTTTATTCTAGATAGTGTAACAATATCTACTTTCTTGATATTTATATATGTATGATTTGCAAAACTTATCATCATTTAATCACCAATGCTACTTGTATAATTGATGGGACACTTTGGTTTTTATATCACATAATAAGAGTACATTGTTTTATAAAATGAAAAGTTTTGCGACATATTAAATTAAAATTTGAAGAGAGTTAGCATGCCTAAAATTATAATTCTTGCATATGGTAACTTTGTTTTTGAAATTTCAGGTATTTTCATCACAAGTGAAGCAGGTCCAAAAAGAGTTCAGACTCCTAAAAGAACGACAACAAGGATATCTACAGGTGGTTGCATTCCTGCAAATTGTCAAAGTCAATGTGAAACTTCGTATGGTTCACATCATACTCTTGTAGTGGGAAAGTGCGTTGATAACAATTGCATGTGTTCTTATGATGACTGATATGTTTGTACCCTTGTTAATTGAAGAATGAATAAAAACTGACTCTCTATTGAATTGGAACCTTGGACTATCTAATTCTCACATTATCGTTGGCAATGACATGATGTTATTTTGATCAGATTACTGTAGTCAAATGAAAATATTTATAACGACACGAATTTAAACGATTTGGCACACATCAAAAAAATGTGACGAAGATATTTAAATTTAAAGGATTAACTCATTGGCATGATTTGTTGCACATTATGTTAATTCTCCTCTCTCTAGTGGATCTCCTTAATGACACTTCTATTTATTGAGGTACTTGAGGGAGAACCTATTTGTTGTCTTGTCCTGGAATATTGTTATGAAAAATGTTTTGAACATTATCTTCTATTACTGAAGTTATTCCTTGAATAGTAATATGCACAAGAACTTGTTCACCATTTGATTGGTTCTTCTTCAAAGACAATATTCATTATGTTCTCTTTCTTCTCAAAATCAACTTCCTCAAGAATATTGCATTTCCCGTCTCAAAAAGTCTTGAAGTGGGATAATAAAATTTATAGCCCCGAGAGCACTTAGTATAGCCAACAAAATAACAATTAACTATTCTTAATTTCAGTTTTCTTTCATGTGGCATGTAAGGTTGCGCCTCAATTGGACAACCCCAAAATGAAAGAGTTTTAAGCTTGCTCTTTTGTCAGTCCAAAGCTTATATGGAGTTTTGTCAACTATTTTACCTTGCATCCTATTAAGGATGTAAACTGCGATCTTTAAAACATTCTCCGATAGAGACTCTTGCAAGGAAGAATGACTAATCATACTTCTCACCACATCCGTAAGAGTTCGGTTTAATCGCTCAACAACACCCTTCATGCTAGGTTTGCCTGACATGGTGTATTGGAGAAAAATTCCACATTCTCTAAGGAAAACACAAATAGCTCTTTCACAACATCCTTACCGTTCTTTCTCTTATTCTGAGAGGTCATAGTTAAGTGAGCACTTTCAGTCTTATATCTCTGCATCCTCTCTTCCTCTTGCACATAGTTCTTTTGAGTGTTATAACTCACTTTGAAAGCCCAAAGTGTGCAGGAAACAAGATGAAAACCAAGCGCACGAGCAAGTCATCACCAAGCTCTAACTTTAGTGACTTGAGTTTTGGTGGGAGATTTGACATCTCCATAATGTACTCCCTTAAGTTTCATTTACCTTTATACTTCTTGAAGATGAGTTTAGCCAAAAGGCTACTCGTTTATGCCTTTTCATTTTTGGCAAAAAAATTGTTCTATTTCTTCAACAAACTTCCTTGCACGTTGACCCTAAAAAATGGAGCCCTGAAACGCTTTTGGAAAAGAGCATTTTATGATCATTATACACATTCGATTATAGTGTTCCCATTTCTCAATTTTCAGTCTTTGGACAAAAATATTAACCTGTAAGTGGTACACTCAATATAGTAATCAAACATTGATAATTAGTTCTGTCAAACTATAAGTCTTTCTTTGGACCGACTTATTATTCACACAGAAAGTCATATGATTATCACATATTTATTGTTACAAGTATGTTTGTAATTTGGGCCAAATAGTAATTTTCCTTTGGGTTGATCATTATTTGCATAAAAGGCAAACATACAATTGGCTTGATATTTAATATCAATCACTAAGATATTATTTGTTTGTAATGGTCAAACATTGTTCATAATGTCTGTCAGACAATAAATCCTTCTTTGGACTGATTTGACATTCACATATTCAACCTTATAATAATCCCATGTTTACCATCACATGTTTGTATATAACCCGACCAAATAATAATCTTCCTTTGAGCCGATTAATACTCGCATGGATACATATATGTACTAGCATTTGACATTTATTATGAATAATTCACAAAAAATATAACACTTTGATGACCTCTTGGCCAAATAATAATCTTCCTTCATGTGTAGTCTCTAGAGTATCCCACATTTTTTTTGCAGATTTGCAGTTTGATACTCTAAAGAACTCGTCAATGCCAAGTGTTGAAGTGAGGATGTTCTTTGCTTTGAGATAATATGGCACCTTCTTTTTATCTTCATCATTCTATGGACTTCATATATTTAATACAATTATATCAGCTATTTATTTTGGGTTACTAAATAAGTGATCTAAATAATGACAACCTATAAGACTAGTGAAACTGATAACAAATATGAGCTTAATGAGTGGATACCCAAATGGTTGGCCTATAGGGGATAATGGGAACCCTCTAAGTTAACACATAAGCAATGATTATGGTCCTCGATACACCAAATCGCAAATAGTTTTCACATCTTCCCATTAGATAGAAAACAAAGGCCCCAATAGGAATTAAGGATTTGGTTGAGGAAGGCCATTGTACCAAAACTCTCTCAAAATGTATATCAAAGGAGTAGATCAGAGATCATGGATTCAGATATGATTTTGTATCATTATTTTATATTTTATGTGATAATCATGAGATTCAAGATCCTAAGATTGGTAGTTCACCAATCATAAGAAAATAACCGCTTTTAGGTTGCGTGATTGTCTCTCCCAACAAGTGTTTTCCCCTAAAATCAAATATTTGACTTAGTATGATAACTGAAATTGATGTGAAACCTTATACAACTAGAACAATAATTCATTCAATGTTTTCTTAAAATATTTCTTCATTTCATATTATAAAAAAAAGTCAACTTGTTTTTATTATATTTCCTATTTTCAAATATTTAAATGGCAAGTAGTAAAAACTATGGGTGGAAATGAGTCAACTCAAATATGACCCAACTCAAATTCGGCTTAATTAAATTTTACGAACTGTCGAGCGGCTTAACGAGCTCAAATTTAAATTTCTTATCAGCATAAACTTAAAGGACCACAAGATGTTGATTTTACCACATTTTTTTTTGAAGGCTAGGTGCAAAGCACCAGGGAATATATTAAGAAAGGAACCAGTAGCACAACAATAGCAAAGAGCAGAGAATTAATACAAATTTTTGCATCTAAAGCTAGGAAGACCAAGCTTCTCCCTATGAATGTCTTGCCTAATTAAGGAAGGAGCTTGATCCCACCAACAATCAACCTTAGAAGAAATGCCAAAAGAAGCAAGCTTGTCAGCACACGAGTTTCCTTCCCTATATATGTGCGAGACTTTGAATGTCATGGAGGACAGGAATGCCTTACACCGATACCAACTATTGAGCAGCTTCCAAGGCACCTGAAACTTGCCATTAAAGATATCAACCACCATAGCCGAGTCACATTCCAACCAAAGAGCCAACCAACCTTTCCTATGGGCCATCTCTATTGCAGAAATTGCAGCCAGAAGTTCAGCATACAAAGAGTCCTAAATGCAGTAGTAGGAAGAAAACCCCCCTAGGAAGGCACCATCATTATCACGGTAAATGCCCCCATCCCTTGAAGGGCCAGGAGCACCATGAGAAGCCCCATCAGTATTAACCTTTGTCCAGCCAAGAATAGGGGCAACCCATAAGACCTCAATTATTTTAGGAGCTAAATTGTAATTGATCGAAACATTTAAAGATCTGAGCAAAAAGAAATCCTGCAGAGAGTGATTAGCACAAAGCTTAGAAGAGGTTCCTGATAAAGAGATAACAAGTTGGATCTTAATCTTAGCCTGGTCTATGGAAGTCCATTTATCTTCAAATCTAGCATGGTTTCAGCAAAACCAGATTGTGTTGACAGTGTGAATAATGGCAGCCACCACCACCCCTTTTAAAACAGGGCTTCTCTGCTGGTTACAGATAGAGAGGATAGTTTCCATAGAGGAAATATCAAAATGTGTCTGAAGGATTGAGCTAAGCCATTGCCAAAGAAGAATAGCAAAATAACACTCTAGGAATAAGTGATTAGAGGTTTCTGAATTGCTCTTGCAAAGGCTACACATAGAAGCCAAATTGCAGCCCCTTGTTTGAAGTTGATCATGAGTTGGCATTCTTCTATGCAACAACCTCCAAGTGGTGAATGATTTAGAGGGAGGGATAAAGTCTAACCATATCATTCTGCACCAGTTCCTAGGATTAGAAGGCAAAGCTAAGTACAAGAAGGCATCTTTGAGGGATAATTTCCCATCATTAGAACCCTCCCAGGCTAGCACATCAGGATGAAGAGAAATACCAATACGAGTTATTTCTCTAGCAATGTTAGGAAATTTCTCAGCAATAGGCTTAGGAATAATCCACTTGGAATGAAGAGTGAAATCTGCCACAGAGGCCATGAGAGAATTGTGCAAGGAAGAGGGGATGCTCAGGGAGTCAATTAAAGGAATAGAAAGTCATTTGTCACACCAGTAGTTTATATTCATGCCATTCCCAAATATCCAAACAGAGTTGTTCAAAACAGTAGGCCAATTTTTTCTTATCCCATGCCAAATTGAAGATTTAACATAGGAATTAGCTTTGTGCCTAACTTTGAATCTTTGCCTATAGAAAATAGCCCATTCTTGATCAGAAGAAGCCATCTCCCAAGCCAACTTAAGAAGAGCTGCCTAATTTAAGGTCTTTAGAGATTTCAACCCCAAGCCACCAGACTTATATGAGGAGCAAACTACATGCCAAGAAACTGTTACCACTTTCCTAACTGAAACGTCACCAGACCAAACAAAATTTCTGATGCACTTGTCAAGAAAAGAGAGTAGAGAGGCAGGCCAAGAGTACACATGAAAGCTATAGGTTAACATGCTTTGGATGATTGATCTAACTAGCTCCACCTTGCCCATCAATGAGAGCAGGGAACCCTTTTAAGAGGACAGCTTGATGATGATCCTATCAGCAATTGCTTGCAAGTGGATCTTCTTAGGCTTTCCTTTGAAGATAGGGACACCCAGGTAGTTGAAAGGAAGGCTACCAGCAGAGAAGCCAAGGATATCAACAAAATTAGCAGTCTTCCTGGGAGAGACATGACCAATATAGAATTTGCACTTGGTCAAGTTAACCACTTGACCAGAGGCTTGGGCATAAACATGAATCAAGTTAGTTAAAGCCAAAAGACTTCTTTTTAACCCTCTGCAAAAAATTAAAATATCATCAGCATAAAGGACATGGTTTGGGATGACCAAGTTAGAGGGACCAGTGAAAGGGGAGATAAGGCCCTAATGCACCATCCTGGAAATTCCCCTACTAAAAACCTCCTCAGCAAGGCAGAAAAGCAGGGGGGAAAGAGGGTCACCCTGCCTAACCCCCCTTTTACATTGGAAGAACCCCACAGAATGACCATTCACATTGATGGAGAGCCTAGCATAGTGGAGAATGATCTTAACCCAATTGACAAACTTGTCATTGAAACCAAAACTTCTAAGAGTGTCCAACAGAAAGCACCAATCCACTGTATCAAAGGCCTTCCTTATATCAAGCTTAATAGCAATGTTCCCTCCAAAAGACTTGTAATCTAAAAGATTAATGGCTTCAGAGGCAATGCAGATGCATTCATGAATTTGCCTATCACGAATAAAACCTCTCTGCTGAATAGAGATGACTTTTGGAGCAATCAAGGCTAATCTATCAGCCATAACCTTGGTGATTATTTTTAGCTGGAAATTGGCCAGAGCTATAGGCCTGAAGTCTTCAATTCTTAAAGCACCAGGGAATTTAGGGATTAGCACCACAGAGTTAGAGTTAAGATTCGGCAAAATCCAACCCATTTTGAAGAACTGAAAGACAGCCTCACAAACCATAGGACCAACTATCTCCCAAAAAGCCTGCAATAATGCTAATATAGTGACTATTGTTGATTTTCATATATTCTTCAGTATTTTTTATAGTGAGGATTGTTAATCACATATTTCTTGGAGTGTTGTTTCATGTAGCCAACTATAAAGCAAGTGCATTTAAAGATATTATTAATTTCATATTTTATTTGTCAATTATTTAGATATAAATATTGAAATAAAAAATTATATATGAATATTGTTGATTTCATAATGTACATATTCAACAGCTCAATGAAGTGACATTGTTGATTTTCACATATTCATTTATAGTGAGAGATGTTAATCACATGTTTTGTATAGTAGCGTTAAGGGTGTCAAATGAATGAATTTGGATGAATTTGGATGTCAATGGATATATGGAAAGTGATTCATTAATCTATATAAATTAATTTAAGCTATATTGTATGTTATTCAATTAATTTATATCCAATGTATTACAATACATCTAATTAGTCCATGACTCCATTTTCTTAAATTTGGATGGATATCCAAAATCATTTGATTTTTTATTGGAACTAAAAACACTATCAAAGAAAAACATTATTTTTAAAATTAAAAATAAAACATTTTTAAAATACTTATATACTATGATTTCTATGCATGCGATATTTAAGGTTCTACGTGTAAAAGTTTACAAAAAGGGATTTACAAGACACAATATCATAAATTTACAAGGCAATTTTTTTTAAATGTACAAAAATAGCTACTAATACATTTAGGATAACAAAGAAACAAACAAAATAATATTCAAGATCAGGTCCACAAAAAGAACTATAAATTGCATGCAATTAAAACTTGGCTAAAGAAAAATAATGCAAGTTTCATGATAAAAATGGAAGATATTTTCACACAAGAGTATCAAATTAAACTGCAAAATTGTTAATATATGCTTTACTTTCCTATATAGATGAGAAGAAAAACTGAAGCAAAAGATATTCTACAAGCATTTATTAAGGTTGTACGTATCATAAACATTATTTTTATTCCTTTAATGCAACATTGATTTTTTGAACTTGAAAAAAATTGCAATATTCTACATTAATGTGACATTTAAAATCCTACGTGTAAAGCTTTTAACAAATACTTATAAAGTGTAATATTCTGTATAAATATTAGTTTTTTAAATATTAAATAAATTTGAAAAGAAAAAACATCATTATTTAATTTTTTGTTTATATTAATAGGTGTAGTAGTGATTATTTTCTCTCTGTGTCAGGTTAGAAAGTGACATTTTATAAATTATGAGATACATGTTTATATTAATCATTTATATGTGGGGACTCAGATTTGACAAGTAGAATAAATGTTTTGTTCCAAAATCATTATTTTTCTTCTCTTACACATGTTCAATGGATTTTTGAGTCATACTTGAACATATTTCAATATTGGTTGAAAGTTCGATGTATTCACAATTCTGTTGTATGGGCCTAAGTGCTTAAATCACTGTGACCTTAAAATGAAAGTCATGCCCTTTTTACTGCTATGATAATAATATGATTCCACCGGTATATAAAAAAAGACAACAATCATTTTATTTGATCATGCGTATTATTTAATATTTTGTCAATTGAATATTAATACTATATAATATAACTTTAATGTGCATTAATAGATTCATAGATGCAACAACTTTTGTAAAATAATTAAGGTATTTCATGCATATATCTATTTACACACACGTCCCAGAATCATTTTTTTTCTTCTAATTGGCTGTACATCAAGCTAATATGATTATATATATACTATACCTTTTATTATTTCTTCTAAGCTCTCCTTCAAAAAGGCAGGGATCAATGTTTATGAACTGTCTAATATTCACTAAGTGACTATAATCGTTTTAAAGGAGATACTCTGATTATTTGAGTTACTGGTTTATGTTAAATTAGTTGTTAGAATGAGATAGATTAGTTGCTAGATTGAGATAAATTAGAATTTAATTGTTGTCTTGTTTTTTATTCGCATGTGTATTAGAAAAGTTTTTGAACTTGGAGGAGACGACGAGAAATCTAGTATGTTTACTGGAAAAGGAGCTAACGTAAATTCCGGTGAGGGAGAAGATCATAGTTGTCTTAGAGCATTTTATTGAAGTCCTTCTTTCTGATTCCTTTAAAAGTCGGAGAGTCTTATAGATTAGAAACTCCCATGAGAACTTGTTTTTCATGTAAGAGTCTTTAATCTTTTTCATGACGATGTATAGAGTCTTGTATCTATGAATTGCATGAAAATTTGTGTTTATGAATTTGTTTGTATTTACCATAATGTGATGTGATTTCTTATGGTATTACATTGTCATGAAATATTTCTAAATATTTGTATTTTTATACATGTGAGTATTTTTGATAAATTGATAATTGTTTTATGTGATTAATGTTTGTGGCAAGGTTGTAATTGGGAAATATCCCAATTTCAATCGTTATTTTATTTATTGTTGTTTTGGTATGAAAAATATAAAAGTGGATAGTTATATTGATATGTAAAATGTATAAGTTAATTGTTGTATTGAGGTGAGAATTATATAAGTTGATTGTTATATTGATTTGAAAAATATAACTTGATTATGATATTGATATGAGAAATACATAAGTTTACACATTGATATTGGATCATTAAGTTAGTGGCTTGAGCTCGTCATGAGGACATGACATATTAAAAATGCATTAGGGCTGAGACAACTAACATAGGTTGTATTTTTGGAAAAATTGAATTTGATGAGAGCCTATGGCTATTCACACACTTTAAAGTGTAGTGAGATTTGAGGTTTTACCTAATGGTCTTGGATACTAAGTTAGCGTCCTGAACTCATTCATTGGACTTGGAATGATAGAAATGCATTGTGGCTGAGATGACTAACTTAGGTGATATTTGTGGAAATAAACTTATGAAAACCTTGATTAAAATATTTAATGGGCCAACTTCGGTTAGTGTACATGCATTTCATTCTTGTAGTTGGATTTGGAGAAAATGGAAAGATACAGTGATAAAAATATCATTGGGATTTGGATAGGGGCAGCAATGGTGGTGATTCATCAAGAAACCTTGAGGGATTGCTTAGGTGGGAGAGTTCAATGATGTCTGATCTTATAAGCCGTATGACCAGGATAGTTTTACATGAAAACTAAACGATCTCTGACACCCCCTTGTGCATTTCATGATCGGTAGAGAAGAATCTTGAAATGGGTTGGGCTTACCATGTAAGCACCTTAGATAGAGGTACTGGACAATAGAGATAATTTTTACTTGCCATTGTTAAGGATATTTGTACTCTCGGTTGCTTTCCCACTAGGGTCTTGGCCTTCGGGTATTGTGATTTGGTGGTGATTGGTTGGTTGAATTGCATATTGCATTGCATGAAAGATATATTAATTGAGGATGTGAGTACCCTCTTGTATAAGACACTAACTTCATGCATCATTTGCATATGTTTGACATTGTTTGATTATGGTGTTGTTATAGGGTGTCTCACTTTAATGTTATTTCTCTATGTAATTCCATGTTGCGGGCGTCGTAGTTGGTTCTTACTCTATTTTCTTTGTCTTTTCTTTTATCTATACTATATGTTGGAACATGGTTTGTTGAAAACCATGAGTGAGAACTTTTGGTTGTGAAATATAAAAAACACCCAAGTCCCACATAGGAGAGTTTTAAAAAAAACAACTCTCAAGTCCCACATTGAAGAGTTTTGAAAAAGAAAAAAAACAACTCTCATGTCCTACATTGGAGAAACTAGGAACTTGGAAAAAATCCCAAGTTATAAATAGAAGCATTCTCCCTTCATATTTTCTGCGTTTTCATTCAACTTTTTTTTCTCCCTCATATTTTCCGCCGATGCATTTCCGGCAAACTTCTCCCCCTTTCTTTCCGTGGCACTAAGAAATGGCACATGCAGCCATATTGTGGGAAGTTTCAAGAATTGGCACTGGTAGCCATATTGTGGAGGGTGTATTCGAGATCGGTTCTTACAGTGCAGTAAGAATTCAGTAACAGAGATCTGGGTTGTTATATCCTGGGGACGGCGTGGTTGATAGTCTACTTGCACACTTTGGGCAGTGCCACGAAACGTCTTAAAGAGAGCGACATGATCGTGACTCAGCCAGTAAGTATTATTCCATGCCATTTTGAATTGATGCAGGCTACGGTAACAACAATTTTAAGACGTTATACTACAATGACATTCGTAGATAATATTTCCGGACCGAACAGCTATGACCTGAACAAGCCATTTCAGTTTGACGGATGAGGCTGAAAAAGATGAAAGGGATAAACTGGCTATTGAAATAGCTCTCTATAATGAAAGTAATTACTTATGTAAGAACTTCATTCTGAATGAGTTATCTGATGATATGTATGATTACTACAACTCATACAAGTGTGTCGAATTAATTTGCTATGCACTTGAGAAATAAAGAAATATGATACCGAGGATGTTAAGGTAAAATATATATATATATATATATATATATATATATATATGATGTTATCACTACCTCAAGTATCAAATGACTGATTATAAATCAGAAGAGTCTCAGTCCTATGAGATATATAAAATTGCTCATGAAATTATTTCTGATGGGATGGCCCTAGAGAGTTAAACTCAGAGAGCCTATGAATATATATTCATTGGGTATGATATAAACAGTATTGTATATAGGCATTACGACCTTAACGCAAAAGGATCATTGAGCCTAACGATGTTGACTTTAATGAGAAAAAATTCCTTTTTAAATTGAGGAATAGTGAGGGCACATCAACTAAGTCACATATTTGTGATTAGAGATAATGATGGAAAATGAAAGGTTTGAAATAAAACCTAGAAGAAGTAAGAGAGCAATAATTGTTAGAGAGTATAGACCTGATTATATGGTCTATATAATGGAGGATAATCCATCAACTCTCCAAGAATTGACTTCTTTGGATGTTGATTTGTGGCGAGAAACCATAAATGATGAGATGGACTATCTAGACTCTAACAAGAAACATACTATGTTATCTCAATCCACTATGAAAGTTGAGATGATAGCATTAGCAACAACTAATGAAGAAACAAGTTAGCTGAGAAGTTTGCTTGCAGAGATTCCCCTATGGGAAAAACATATATCGTTGTGTTGATCCATTGTGATAGTACTGCGGCTATTGCAAAAAAAAAATTGAGAACCGCTTTCCTAACAGTAAGAAGCTACAAATACGTCGTAAGCACAACACCATTAGAGAGTTACTCTCTACATGAGCTGTTAGAGTGGATCATGTACGCATTGAGAATAACTTAGCAGATCCTTTGACGAAAGGACTAGCTAGAGAGAAAGTCCATAATACTTCAATAGTATGGGACTATTGCGCTTAGAACGAGGATCACTCATGATAGTAACCCAACCTAACTGACTGGAGATCCCAAGAAATAGGTTCAATGGGTAATAACAAGTTGTGAAGTGATATGAGAATGAACATGCACATGCTATAAAATTATGAGAAGCATGATTCCTGTAGCATATGTAAGGATGAGTTAAACTCTTAATGAGATCTATACTCCAATTGGAGTGGAGTACCTAGGCTATAGGAGTACTCTTGGTAGACTCACCTATGTGAATGTAGAAGTGGGGGTCGCTTCCTATGAAATTTTGGGGCATAAATTTCTAGAGTGTTGTTCACTCTACTGGGATAGACGTGCATGACCTTTAACGCACGAGCTTTACAGAATACACCTTTGAAAAGGTTGTGTATGGTTTGATGCTAGAGATAGAGTTTAAGACTACGAGTTACTCTAGTAAAATCTGGATCTTATTCACTATGCAAAGGTTCAAGTCGTATGACAGCTTTGTTTATGCACAATCTTATTGAGACCACAAATATTCTCAGAAATCGTTTTTTAATTTCAAGTGGAGGATTGTTGGAACATGGTTTGTTGAAAACCATGAGTGAGAACTTTTGGGTGTGAAATATAAAAAACACCCAAGTCCCACATAGGACAGTTTTGAAAAAACAACTCTCAAGTCCCACATTGAAGAGTTTTGAAAAAAAAAACAACTCTCAAGTCCCACATTGGAGAAACTAGGAACTTGGAAAAAATCTCAAGTTATAAATAGAAGCCTTCTCCCTTCATATTTTCTGGCCCCAAGTTGAACGCGTTTTCGTTCAACTTTTTCTTTCTCCCTCATATTTTTCACCGATGCATTTATGGCAAACTTCTCCGCCTTTTTTAACGTGGCACTAAGAAATGGCACATGCAGCCATATTATGGGAAATTTCGAGAATTGGCACTGGTAGTCATATTGTGGAGGGTGTATTCGAGACCGGTTCTTGCAGTACAGTAAGAATTCGATAACAGAGATCTGGGCTGTTATATCCTGGGGACGGCGTGGTTGATAGTCTGCTTGCACATTTTGGGCAGTGCCACGAAACGTCTTAAAGAGGGCGACTTAGTCGTGACTCAGTCAATAAGTATTATTTCGTATCATTTAGAATTGATGCAAGCTACGGTAACAACACTATGTATATGAACAGCTTTATTGCAGTTTCTCTATGGATTTGATCACATAATTTTAGAAAATCAAACATGAAGGACTCATACATGAAAAATAACACGATAACTTGATTTCTTTGACAAAGCTAGGGGTGCTAAATCACACCAAATTTCATTAATAAAAACAAGAAATAGTACAAAGATCAACAAAAGTAAAAATGTATATAACCTTAATTTAACATAGTATATAATCTTATTTTAACAATGTATATATTTCATCATGAAAGTATTAAGGACTCTTACATGAAAAACAGTTGTTCACATGAATTCCACAATCTAAAAGATTTATGACTTTAGAGGGCATCATACAACTTCGAATATGTACATAATCTAAGATCACATTGGCCTTCTCCCCTACCTTAGCCAATTTAATTTGGTGATTTAATTTAGTCTAACCATCATGAATGTTTCCCTCTTTCGCTTTTTGGACTACTTTTTGATGATCTGTGTTTTGGTACTTGCACTCGGCCCAGGGGCGATGTGCTCAATGCACCTCTTCGTCTGACCCAACTCTTCAAATGGGCCAGTTGTGTTTAGCGCACCTTCCATGCTCAGCTGTGATGGGTATATGTCAGCTGATTGGTGGCTTGCCTTATGCTATTTGGCACCAATCCTTGCCTATTTTGCCCTTCTAAAGTCCTGAAATGTCATGGAAACTCAATTCAAAGGATTAGTATAAATATTCACCAAAACTATAATTATGAATGCATAAAGTATGTATTTAGAATTAAAAGGTGTTATATTATAATTATTGTTTCAGACTATTTTTACACCTAACAGCTTGTCAAAAGGGGAAAAAATAGAAGTGTATTTTAAGCCTAAGCATATAATTT
This sequence comes from Lupinus angustifolius, assembly GCF_001865875.1. NCBI lineage: Eukaryota > Viridiplantae > Streptophyta > Magnoliopsida > Fabales > Fabaceae > Lupinus > Lupinus angustifolius. The sequence continues at coordinate 19,471,121 of NC_032015.1, read as the reverse complement.
CTACTAATAGGCCATTATAATTGTTGAACATGAATTTGTTTGGTCCATCTACGACTAAACTTTTTGGTGGAAATTACTACGATAGTAGAAGATTTTTCAACATTCACATGGACACAAGTTTTAGTATATAAAAATGAAGCATTTCACGCTTTTCAAAAATATACAAAACGTGTCCAAAATAAAAAAATCTTTGAAAATCACGTATATAAGAAGGGATCATGGGGGACAACTTTAAAACACAATGTTTGAAGAGTTTTGTGATTAACATAATATCTAATATTAGTTTTTAGTATATAGAACACCACAACAAAATGGTGTTATAGAAATGAAAAAAATATGTCATTAGAGGAACTAAAAAGAAATCCTAAATGAAACCAATATTCATAAATACTTTTGGTTTAATGCGGTCAGCATTGCTTGTTATGTTTCTAATAGAGTTATAATAAGACTTACTATAAATAATGTCTCCTATGAACTCACAGTAGAAAATCTAACATTGTTCATTTGATATATTTGGATGTCAATGTTTTATTCTTAATAATGGAAAAGATAATTATAGTAAATTTGATATTAAATATGATAAAGGAATATTTTTGGTTTTTCACTTACTAGTAAATCATATAGAACATTAAATAAGTCAACACTAACCATAGAAGAATGAAAGCCAAATGACAATCAATGATAATCATTCAACCTGATAAACTATATAAATTGAAGTTCATTCGTACGCCTAAAAGTTTTTATCATTAATTAAGTTGATCTTCATCTTCAAAATAATATGTGTTGAAATCGATTTAGTACAATCATTAACGAGTCAAACCAACGGGTGTTGGTTCAAGTAGTACATGTTTATTCCCCTTAAGCAAGGTCTCGGTTTCGAGTCTTCTGGATGGAAAAAATACCCGATGGGTGAGTTAGCCCCACATACCTGTCGATGTTCCCGAGTCGAACAAGATTGCTTCTAGTGTGAGGATACCTGTTGAAAACTAAAAACTTTAATGAGTCAAGCTGACTTGAGTAAAACTCGACTCATTTCAACCCATAATGAAAACAAACAAACCTTTTAAATTTGTATAATGGACAAAAATAATGCGAATGAGTTAATCTCTTAAATTTAATTTTAAATTTCTGACATATTCAATTAGACTTGTCACACCCTGATTTTTGGTAAATGCCTATTATACAACTTATAAAAAGGGTGAAGGGAAATGATACTATCTTCTAAAAGATTTGGAGTTGCCATCACGATCTTACGAACAAAAGATAGAAAACTCTCCTTATGCCTAATTTTCAGAATGTTTTGGTCTTTAAACTAGAGTTCTATAATCAGAAAATGATTATGGATTGGGGAAGAAGTTAGCATTATGCGTGCTCATACAAAGACAATATCCTAGTTAATATAATGGATAATATTATACCTTAAACTTGTTTTATTATTTGTTTTAATTATTTATTATTTATAAAAGACATAATAAAATTTTCACAAGAGGTTATCTAGGTCATGAGTGTGCTCATGTTCAATAGGAAATTAAGACTAAGTGATTCTTGGTGAAAAATGTTTGATTGGTTGGTTGTGTTTTAATTATTTTAAAGAATAAAAGTGATTTATCAACTGTCATTCAAAGGATGGGTTGAGAAAAGAAGGTGAGTCATCACAACCCTTCCTACATCTTCAATGTTACTATTATTTTTATATTCCTGAAATCAATTAAGAAAATATTTTTATTTGTTTGATTTGACACTCGTTATTTATTAGTAAAGAAAATACTTTTTATCATTATTATCTTTGGGTTCGTATTTCAAAGATTTAATTATACTAAATTTCTTTAATATTAGTTATTATTATGTCAAAATGTTTTTTTATTTAATTTTTAATTAAATTTTAACGAAAAAAATTTAAGTTCATGGTTGTTCAAAGATATTACAATAATAAAGATGAAATCTTAAACTTGTCCCATCTTTATTATAATTCATTTTAATAGACATTTATATTAACTTTGATAATACATGAAAGAGTTTATGTAGTTCAAGCTCTATTTTATATATTTATTTATTATAGAACAATATATATGTTATCATTATTGTTTAGATTTGTTAGTTACATTTTATTATTATCAGAGCTGCAACGAGATTCCACGGACAGTGTGAGGCTAAACATTAATGGCTTGGTAGCCCTTATTCTGTCTATTGCAGAATGGTTGCATATATTTGTAGAGACAATTAGGTTGACACTGATTAAAATAAGTTATTTGGTGTTTTTAGTGTGCTTCAACTACAGGCTAAGGGATCTACTTAAAGATCAAAATATGTGAGTTTGGGATAGGAATATACCAATTTTAAAAAATACTTCTAATACTTGTCATCCAAATTTCAATTTTTTTGATAAGGTTCCTCACCCCCTAGAATAAAGAACACATGTTGGGTACTGCTGAAACACAGGAATAATAAGAAAAACAACAAAGAATGGATGTCCAATTAATTCTTGAGCTATAGAACAGGAATAAGAACAATCAAGAAAACAAGTTGGGGTATATCTAGAACTTGGTGATAATAATAAAACCATCCATGAACATAGGTCGAATTACGATGGAGCCGAGACATTTCGATTTTTGATATTTTTTTAAAGAGTGAGAGAATATGTCATTTGAAATACTACAATTGTCTTAAAAGTTTCTAAAATTGCACCGCCTCATTTTGGAATGACTGGAAATAACGTTTTATCATTTCCAAATTGAAGCTCACATTTGCTGGATTATAAAATAATGGCAGTAACCACTCAAGCACATTTTCATCTTTATTTTCTATTTTGAGTGAAAATGTAAACAAAAAATGATCAAAGAAACACACATATTAGTCAAAGCATGATACTGTGAACAATTGTTTTTCTTCTGAGTGATCATCAGCAGACGAGAATGTAAGAATTAGATAGTCCAAGGTTCCAATTCAATAGAGAATCAGTTTTTATTCATTCTTCAATTAAGAAGGGTACAAACATATCAGCTTTGAAAAGAACAAAAGCAACTGCTGGAAAGGCAACTTCCCACTACAAAAAGACGAAATGTACCATACACACTTTGACATTGACTTTGACAATTTGCAATAGTGCAACCACCTGCAAATAAAAATACTATCCTTCTATTTGGAGGAGCCGGAACTCTTTTTGGACCTGCTTCACTTGTGATGAAAATACCTGAAATTTCAAAAACAAAGTTACCATATGCAAGAATTATAATTTTAGGCATGCTAACTCTCTTCAAATTTTAATTTAATATGTCGCAAAACTTTTCATTTTATAAAACAATGTACTCTTATTATGTCATATAAAAACCAAAGTGTCCCATCAATTATACAAGTAGCATTGGTGATTAAATGATGATAAGTTTTGCAAATCATACATATATAAATATCAAGAAAGTAGATATTGTTACACTATCTAGAATAAACCTGCAAGCAGAAGGAAAAGAGCGAAAATATGCATTAAAGTAAGCTTAGCCATCTCCAACAAACACAACTCAACGTCAATAAAATGGTTTAATCTTAATATTTCTTTGCACAATATAAGCATAGTAGTGGAAGGTGAGACTACTCATTTATATAGAGAACACGTTGATAGCAAGATATATTAATATCTAATAAATTATAATTTTAATATTATCACTTAATATATTAATATGTAATAAATTATAATTTTATTATTACTATATTATTAAAAAAACATAAATTATGATTATAATATAATAAACTACTACTCTTTTTGAACCTTTTTAAAGTATCTAACAAAAGTATAATCTTATTATTATTATAATTATATGTATATTATAAATTATTTAAGTCAAAACCAAATTGTAAAACTTTAAATAGTAGAATACAAAAACAATTTTATATATAATATTTATGTTAATATTTATATCTAAATAGTTGACAAATAGAATCTAAGAATTAATATATAATAGCATTAATAATATCTTTAAATGCATTGATTTCATAACTAGTTACACAAAATGTCACTTAGAGGTGATAAAATTAATCATAGTCCATTCAAAATAAATTCATCCAAATTCATCCGTTAAAGCTAAGGGTTTTAAATAGATATAATTCAATGAATATGTTAATAATGGATGAATTTAAATTCATCCATTATCTTTAATGATATCCATTTGGATGGATACTCAGTCCATCCGAAAAACAAAAATTCAAAAAATGATGTTTTTTCTTTTCAAATTCATTTAATATTTAAAAATTAATATTTACACAGAACATTATACTTTATAAGTATTTATTAAAAACTTTAAACATTGAATTTTAAATGTTACATTAATGTAGAATATTGCAATTTTTTTCAAGTTAAAAAAATCAATGTTGCATTAAAGGAATAAAAAAATGTTTACGATACGTACAACCTTAATAAATGCTGGTAGAATATTTTTTGGTTAAAAGTTTTTCTCTTTCACTAGTTTTTTTCCCTCATCTATGTAGGAAAGTAAAGCATTAAGAACAATTTTGCAGTTTAATTTGATACTCTTGTGTGAAAATATCTTCCATTTTTATCATGAAACTTGCATTATTTTTCTTTAGCCAAGTTTTAATTGCATGCAATTTATAGTTCTTTTTGTGGATCCTGATCTTGAATATTATTTTGTTTGTTTCTTTGTTATCCTAAATGTAACATTAGCTATTTTTTACTTTAAAAAAATAATTGCCTTGTAAATTTATGATATCGTGTCTTGTAAATCACTTTTTGTAAACTTTTACACATAGAACCTTAAATGTAGCATGCATAGATATCATAGTATATAAGTATTTTAAAAATGTTTTATTTTTAGTTTTAAAAATAATGATTTTCTTTTGATAGTGTTTTTAGTTCCAATAGAAACTCAAATGATTTTGGATATCCATCCAAATTCAAGAAAATGGAGTCATAGACTAATTGAATGTATTGTAATGCATTGGATATAAATGAATTGAATAATTTACAATATAGCTTAAATGAATTTATATAAATTAATGAATCACTTTCCATCTATCCATTAACATCCAAATCCAAATTCGTCCAAATTCATTCATTTGATACCCTTAACACTCCTATACAAAACATGTGATTAACAACTCTCACTATAAATGAATATGTGAAAATCAACAAAGTTAGTTCATTGAGCAGTTGAATATGTACATTATAAAATCAACAATATTCATATATAATTTTTTATTTCAATATTTATATCTAAATAATTGACAAATACAATATTAATCTAGTTATGAATTAACATATAATAGAATTAATAATATCTTTAAATGCATCAGCTTTATAGTTGGCTACATGAAACAACATCCTACAAAACATGTGATTATCAATCCTCACTATAAAAAACACTGAAGAATATGTGAAAATCAACAATAGTCACTATATTAGCATTGTTGAATCTATATGTTGTAAAACCAACATCTTGTGGTCCTTTAAATTTATGTTGATAAGCAATATAAATTTGAGCTCGTTAAATCGCTTAACAGTTCGTGAAATTTAATTAAGCCGAATTTGAGTTGGGTCATATTTGACTTGACTCATTTTCACCCATAGTTTTTACTACTTCCCATTTAAATATTTGAAAATAGGAAATATAATAGAAACAAGTTGACTTTTTTTATAACATGAAATGAAGTAATATTTTAACAAAACATTGAATGAATTATTGGTCTAGTTGTATAAGGTTTCACATCAATTTCAGTTATCATACTAAGTCAAATATTTGATTTTAGAGAAAAACACTTGTTAGGAGAGACAATCACGCAACCTAAAAGAGATTATTTCCTTAAGTTAGAAATTCCTTATGATTGGTGAACTACCAATCTTAGGATCTTGAATCTCATAATTATCACATATAATATAAAACAATGATACAAAGTCATATATGAATCCATGTTCTATAATCTACTCCTTTGATATACAATTTGAGAGCGTTTTGAGAGAGTTTTGGTACGATGGTCTTCCTCAACCAAATCCTTAATTCCTTTTGAGACCTTCGTTTTCGACCTAATGGGAAGATGTGAAAACTATTTGCGATTTGGTGTATTGGTGACCATAATCGTTTCTTATGTGTTAACTTAAAGGGTTCCCATTATTCCTTGTAGGTCAACCGTTTGGGTATTAACTCATTACACCCATATCCGTTATCAGTGTCAAAAGTCTTATATGTTGTCATTATTTAGATCACTTGTTTAGTAACCCAAAATAAATAGCTGATATAATTGTATTAAATATATGATGTCCATCTTAATTAGAAATTATGAAATTTTAACAATCTCCCACTTGGGCTTCATATATTTCCTCAAATAATTATATCTCATATTCTATAGGTGCGCATCCGTAAGCTATTTATTGTTAGGTATTAGTGGCGAAATACACCTAGAAGGGGGTTGAATAGGTGTGGCGGAGCTCAAGTTTCACTTTTCTGGTTTTTACACACTTGCTGAAAAATGCCCAGTTAATCGACTAACCAGTGCGCTTAATTGATTAAATCTAAACAGAACCAAATTGATCAGAACATCAACTTGCACAGTTATTAACAAACACACAAACAAATATACAACAGATACTTTTGTGCAAGATTAACAAGAACATAGCAAGGAAGAAGTACGCAAAATATTAGCTCCAAACACGCATTAAAACATCTTGAAATATAAAAGAGAAAGTGATAGAAAAGATTGTGCAAGGATTTTATCTTGGTTCATTTTGATGTCCACTACAAAACAACATTTAGTCATCCCCTCTAATCTGGGAGATTTTCCTTCTTCACTATAGAACACAATGTACGCTACATACACGCTTCCAAATACAAAACTTGAATGCTCCTTTCTTGGAACCCAAAGAACTTCGTCACCCTTGGTTTGACCTTAACCAAAACCGCCTCCCAAGAAAACCTTTCTTACGCGATTCGGCCCCAGCCAAGGTATCACCCTTTATCCTAAGACTTCCAAGTCTTTGTGTGAAGAACACCTTACCAAACTGCAGCTAGGATTTTCCCAATCCTTAATTAACAATGCTTTAAGTTATGATGAGTACTTAATACTCGGACGACAATAAAGATCAAAGCCTAAAACCTAAGCAAGAACTCATAAGACGTCCTAGTCTAATATGAATGTTCATGCATGAGGTTTATGAAAATATGCAATCTTTAAAGAACTATCTTTTTCTTTTCAAGAAACACAAGAATGATGCAAGAAAGCTTTTGAAAGAATCATGCAATATGAATATGAAAACTAAAGCTTTGGCATGATCTAATCTTTCTCCTAATTCAACACTCTCTTAATAGATTCTAACAATGATGATCTATATCTATTCTCTTGTGTTTTTCACTCTTCTTCTACATAGTCGTTTCTGCAATTAGCCAATATTTATACAAAACAGATTTTGGCTCTTAAAAATGGTTTTTCAGTTATGTTGTTGAAACAACAGAAAAACTTACACGTTAATCGATTAAGCCATGAGGTTAATCGATTAACTAGTATATTTTTAATACATGATTAAATGGTAAACTACTTATATGATATATGCTCATGCAATACATGATTTCCAAAATATAATATCTTTAATGCATAAAATCAATGTATTTAAATGCATGAAACTAATTATCATATATCTAGATGATGTCTCATTTTAGTGGATTAATTACTTTATTAAGTCTTGTGAGACTCACACCTAGGTTTACCTAACCTAGACTCAATATCTATGGCAATTATCTTAGACTTCTAAAAGGATAATAAAGAATTATAACATAAGTCTAATAAGACACCACTTGAGCCCTAGGCAAGTTGATTGTTGAGCCATCTTCAAACTTTAGCTAATTCCTTGTCTTCATCAAAACATAGGCAAACGTTGCTAATGCAATCCTTGATGCTTTGCACTCTTAATGTCCTCCTTTTTGATGATGACAAACACCACATCAAATAATATGTTACATTTGATAAGTTAGCTTGATGACGTTGTACATTTGCATAATGGTTGTGACTTCAAAGTTGAAAGCACTTTTCTCCCCCTTAGGTAAGCAATGTTTAATAATACATGGAAGCTATTATGACAGTCTTTCTCCCTCTTCAAAGAACATCAAACACAACAAGCAACCTTTCTCCCCCTTTTGACATTATCAAAAAGATACGAATATTCAATTCTAGTCAAAAGTAAGAAGATATATAGCAATTTATTTTGAAAAGCTATAATTATTAGCATAAGAAATAACCAGTTTGAGAAGCTTAAACAAATGCATTAATTTTTGACTCTATAGACAGATTTTGCATGACATATCCATTATGTAAAAATTTTAGACATGGAATGATTAAACATATTTGCATGCCACTTGTTAGTACCACTTGTTATATGATACACTTGTTAGGTGCCATTATCACCACTTGTTATATTAGCACTTGTTAGGCAATTTTCATTTTAAAGCATATTTCAATCTTCAACCTTCAGTGGTGTTTCTACAAATGGTGAGACAAAGGTGCCTCTGAATCTTCGAGTAAGCCAAATTGATGTGGAAGTGATCCACAAAATGGGTTTCATCCAAGACCCTCGAACCCGCATCTACAAACATAGAACTGACAAGCTGACTACTGCTGCTGAACCATCTGAACCTGAAGCTCCTAACCCTTCTGAACCACAACTGTTTGAGTTTCATGCTCAATCATCCTCATCTACTACCATGCTCTTGAACCAAATAAGTACGAATGAGTTGGTTTCTCTCCGAGGCTACATCACTAACCGGATGGATGCTCTCGACTATCAGAATTAACAAATCCAATATGAACTTTATTGACTCTCCTCTAGGATGGATAGCATGGATATTGATGAAGACAATTCAGAGCCTGAATCTTAGAATAACTATTGTTAGGATTTTCTGGTTGTATTATTTTCAAATCTTGGACAAATTTTTCTACATATTTGTTGTTTTTAAGTTATTGTTGCATATTCCTAGACAAGTTACTTTATGATGTTTTGTGCTTTATTGTTCCACTCCTGGATATTTGATTGAAACATCTTATTTATGCATTGCAATACTTGTTTATCTATATCTTAATCCATACATGAGTATATACTATCATATCAATATATTTTTATTATATAAAGTGTATGTATGCTATATATATATATTATGTTGGAATCTCTTTGCTTTTCTACTTTTTGATGAAGTCAAAAGGGGGAGAAAAGTTGGAGGGTATTTTCTGTAAAATTATATTTCAGGCACATTACTCCGAAAGATAGGGGGAGCATACAAGATAGGGGGAGCATACTTAAGTCAAAACTTCAACATATCTCAAAGTATGCTGCTCTCAAGAAAATTACACTATCAAGAAGATCTTGGTTTGTCATCATCAAAAAGGGAGAGATTGTGAAGAATATCTTTCCTCCTGACCTTGACAAGGTTTTGATGAAGACATCAACATCACCAAAAAGAAGAAAATGAAGAATACTTATGAAGACAAAGAAGATTAAAGCTTCAAGAAAATTAGATTAAGTCTCTATAGGTACTTCTATCCT
>NC_032015.1:19432315-19461492 GCF_001865875.1 Lupinus angustifolius | reverse complement strand
AAACTGTTCAGAGTAATCCATTACTGCATTTGAGTAACAAATTACCAGTTTTGCAAAAGTTGAGTAACCGATTACCCAAATGGTGTAATTGATTATTCTAATTCATTTTTAAAAGAACAGTGGACAGAGAGTTTGGGTAATCGATTACCCACTATCAGTAATCGATTACTGAGAACTGTTGCATGAGATTTCAGATTTCAAAATGAAATGTTTTCACTCCAAACGAAATCTCTTCACTTCAAACAACTCCTACACTTTCAGAAAGGCACCATGGGTGTTTGGAAAGTCAATATAAAGACTCTAACTCTCATAACACAAACACACAACAATACACAACTCTTATAAAATTTCCAAAAAGCTCTTAAAGTTATTTTGAAGATATTGACTAGTCCTTAACTTTCAAAGTTATTTTTCTGAAGTTGCTTAGAAGTGTTTCAAAGTTTTCTAAAAGAGCATTATTACTAAGTATACAAAAGAGTTGATTGGATTGCAAGCGTTATTATATTTCATACTTGTAAAGGCAATCCAAAGCCATCATTGAAATTCTTCATTCATTGTAATAACTTTCTTTCATGGGGTGTGAATAGAAAGGGGATAGATTTACATGGAAATGTGTTTTCCAATGATATAAGTATTAGTGAGTGTGTAAGGTACATAGAGATCTCGGGGTGAGATACTATAATTACAACTCATAATATTTAGTGGAAAATCTCTTGTGCTGCAAGAGTACTGGACGTAGCCTTCGGTGGACAAGAAGGTGAACCAGTATAAAATCCTTGTGTACTCTCTTCTCCTTTACCTCTTTGATTTATTCTTGATTATTTTTCTGCATATATTTTTCGCTGCACGTTAACTCTTGATTTTGCAGAAAAATTGGCCATAATTTTTAAGTCAAATAATTCACCCCCCTCTTAGTTACAACCTCGTTCTTACACCTACTTCGATGGGTGGCACTTAACTATTATTTAGTGTATTACATAAGGTTTGAAAATTATCTTATCATTCTAGTACACTAGATGAAAAAATTAGAAATGGTGTATGAAATCAACCGAAAGTATAACACATAACTTCTAATGTTTTTAAAATCAATTGAGTCTAGAAATAATTTCATATTTCAAACCAATTTTCTCATCAAGAATTTGTAAATATTAGTTTATGTTTCCTTATTACTTTTTATGCAACATACTACAAAATCAAAATCATATTTAATCTTTATTAGTAATATAACATGTTTATAAAAATGTTCTATTAGGACAATTTCTTATGGTTCGACATAACCATATACTATACTACAATTGAATCTTTAAGTAGATGCAAATGTAAAATAGTAAAATGTTAACTTATAAATTTTATTTGTTAACAAAGAAATAAACCTTGAATCAAAGTGCAATTTAATTAATAAATTGTATCTTTGTGAAAAGGAAAAGGACACAGTCATAATGAGTGATTTAACTACTAACTTTTATTTTTCAGTCATTTACATTTCAGCAACTAACATTTATTTTCTGTCATTTTAATTCTGCAACTAACATTTTATTACTTAATTTATTTATTCTTTAGCAACCTTCCATAAGGAAGTAGTTTTGTTAATAAAGGAAAATGGAAAATAAATATCACTCATTATCACTTGTGTTAATTTGCTAAATTCATACTATTATACCAGCATTGAAATTTATTCCAACAAAGCCGAGATGGTATGAAGTTGTTAATAATTAAGTCAAGTTTTTGATCAAATGGAATATTCTTGAAACCATTATACCGGCGTTTGAAATTCTTTCCATTAAAGCAGAGATGACGAGTAAAGAATAAACCAGTAACTAAATAAATCGATCAGAAACTTGCATCAATTACCAAGCAAGAATATTTGATTTTAGGGAAAAACACTTGTTTGGAGAGACAATCACACAATCTAAAAGAGATTATTTTTTATCCATAAAGTGATAATATATCATTCATTATACCAACTATGTCTGACCTATTTACCATGTGACAAATATTCCATTTTCAGTTTTTTTAATAATTATAAAAAATGCATTGTTTTAAATATCTTTCCTAGTTGGAGAGATTTTTTCTTTAAGAGGTGAGAAACAACTTTCCTATTCAATTCTATCAGATTTGGAAACCAAAATAAAAAATATTGTGGAAATTTGATCATTTTTAATAAAAATAAGAAACATTTTAAAATATTTATTCCCATTGAAAACTTGCTTTATCATGATTCATGTAGTAAAAAATCACAAGTAAATACATCACAAACAATATGAAAAAACTTAAGAATGTGACACATACTTTTATTCTTTAAATATAATTATATAATACTTTTATCTTCCACTGTAAGTGTAAAAACAAGAACTTACATCTTCATTGCTAGAGAGAATCCTGATTCTATACGACTTAGGATCCTCTCTGGTAAAGGAAATGCAAATACATCACATGTAACATTAAAAAAATACAAGGATACGAGACTTTTATCCTTTAAATATAATTATATGACACTTTTATCCTTCATTATAAGTGTAAAAACAAGAACTTGCTTCTCCCAGAGAATCCTGGTTCTATTTATACCGGGGCATCTTGTGTTGTTTTATTTGTGGTTTAGGGCTTTGCATTTTCTATCATTCTCAATGGTTACCTTGTAACCGTTTTCTTCTTCCCTTAAAAATCATCTCACCTATGTTACCCTTTCACACTTTGTCTTTTCTCCTTTGTAGAGTCTTCTTCTTCCCTCACCATTTATTGTTCCAATGAAGGTTTGCATTTTCACAGCAAATAGTTCACTTTGATTTTTAATTGTATTTTCTTCCCTTGAAAAATTACAAGAAAATGAAAGAAAATATATATAGGGATAGCTTATTAACTGAAAAGTTTATTTGTTAATTAAGAACTCCATGCTTAAGGGTTTTGTTTTAGTTATTTTTCTTCATATCTTAGATTGTGTTACATATTTTTAATGATAATGAATCATTTTGCAGTTTTAAGAGGAGAACAAAACATGGCTAGTGGTGGGAATTTCTTTCACAAGGCTATCATTTATATACTTAATAATGAACTACTTGTCAATAATTTTGCCAATAAGTATGTAGTTGATCTAATAAAACTTTTCTATCATTATTATTATATTGTTGTTGTTGTTTTCAGAATTTTATTTTTGATTAATGCTTTTGAATAGTGATTTTTGGGGTTGTGAGTAAGCACTTTTATTGGTTTTCACCCGATTGAAGTGAGATCAAGCCTCAAATTTCTAGATTTTATCATGTTGCATGAACACATATACATGTATTCTATCATTTCATAATAGAATACATCGAAATCAAAATCAATCATTATAATCCTTAACATCTTGATGTTGTTTTCTCACTAATATAAAGTTCAAAAGTTTGAAGCATGGATCTTAATTGACTTTTTATACTATGATCTGAATTTATATACATTTTTTTCATTTCGGATTTTATTTATGTGCTTCCATCATGTTTGTGGAAGCCCTAGAATGAAGCAAGCATATTTATCACTATCAACCCATTTTCTATTACAAATTCATGAATCTTAAAGTTACAATATTTTTCTCTAGGCGCTAGTTATGTCTTGTTTGTTTAGTCCCACTTAAAAAAATAATTCAAAGTTTTTAAATTAAGGTCACAATTATAATTATGCAGTGCTATGGATTCCTAACATGTGAATAACTGCAGGATTTTCAATGATAAAGGTTGCCATTGAAGAAACATGCATTGCTTGTAAGGGCATGCATTGAGTTTTGTGCATGATAGGTATACTTTTAATGCTTCTGTATTTAGGTTGGATTGCAAAATTAATCACTTTTGGTGTTTGGCAAAGTGATACTTACTCAACCTTAAATTGATTTGTTAAATGCTTTTAAACTGAATTTTGTGAATGAGGTAATAAGACCTAAAGATAATTTTTTCCATATAGACTAAATCATTCAAACTTTTGGGTATATTATATGGGTATTATTCTTCTGTCCCAAAATTTATACCATTTCATTTTCATTGAACATAAAATGTAAAATTAATATATATTTAATTCATGTTTTATTTTTTCGACTAATAGGAAACAAATGGTATACATGAAGTAGTATAAAGTTTGAGGCAAAAGATTTGACTTTTTATGTTATGCAGTCAAAGTTGCCTAGGTGAGACAACAAGAATGGAGATCCTCTGTCCCAAAATGATGATGTCTTCCTATCCCTGACCAATAGAACTTTAGTGAATAGTATAAAAATAACAGTTTTTATTTTTAAGTATTATTTTTTGATTGGATAGGAATATAGCGGGGACATGAATGGGTATAGTTGATCCCCATTCAGGCAACAAGGTTCAATGCCTCTTGATAGTTGAAGCACTACCCTTGATTGAGGTACACATCTCTAACACATTGGTCATCTTTTATGGTTAAGGTAAGACCTATGACACTTTATTTTTTTTATTGTATAAAAAGCTCATAAAATGCAATATGGTTAACATAGTAAGAGTATTGAAAACTTATTAAATGGAGATTGATTTAAATATTGTTTAAATAATCATGTTGATGATTTGTTTTCATTAATAACTACAAAAAATGCTCTCTTATTTTTGCTATTTTGTTCTTCTTGTTCCTGTTTTTAAAATGATAAACTCATTTCTTAGAACCATCTTTAATCACCCTTTGTAATTTGTATCATCGGAATTTGTAACTTATTAATATATAGACTTCAACTAGAAAGATGAATGATAATTGTAATGTTAATATGTGTTCTTCAATAGTGAATGAACTTTGCATTGTTTTCCATGATTTTTAGAAGAATGTGAAATATCTCCACTTTATATTGGCTAATTATTTCATGCATAATTTCATATCCTACATATATGGGAGATAAGGTGAGTGGAAAGAAAATAATAGAGAATGAAGTCATCAAATGATACCAATCACTATATTAAATTAAAGGGCTTTCATCCATCATCATCAATAAGTATGTCCAATACCTATATATTTTGCTATAATATAATTTAGTTATTTTTGTGTTGGGTTGTGTACATCATCTTTATGTACATGTATCCTAAACTCTAAAAAAAATTTGTTTATCATCCATATTATTTTTATCAAGACTATTTTTCTTATTAGATAACAATATGGAGTAGTACAATGAATAGGATTTGCACTACTTTGAGTATGAGGAAAGTAAGATGTGCAATCCATGCATCTTTCCTATGGTAAAAAGGTTGTTTATGCAATATGAAACATGATCGGTCATTCAAGAACAATCTAATGATCGATCATTTATAAAATTGCAGAAACAAACTTTACGTCTAAGGGAGAATTGATGTGTATATCTTATACATTTCTTAAAACTCATTGTAGATGAAGTCTTATCCTCATTCACTATACTATTCAATATATATGTTATCAAATAGAAATATAAAAGAAATGATAAAAATCATAAGGATATAATAAGCAAAATAGGTTAGAATTTGGATGGTTCAATTTAAAGCATGTACACATGCAAAAAATGGTAAACATGATTCATACAACACCAAAAATAACTTAACTATATGACATGCAATAAATAAATATATATGTATATATAATATACATGTATGCATTTGTCATCATCGTTAAGTATGATTTCATCATATGTATATATAAATATGCATACAAGAAATCATACTTGACGGTGATGATGGATGCATACCTATAAAACTAATTAATATGGTGGTTGGTACCATTGGCTTTACTCATTCGTTGAGTAATTGTTAACTTGAGTCACATATAGAAGAACATATTTGATGTTAACATTCTTACATTCAACATCTAGATTATAGAGTTTGTATATAATTAATAAATTTTAAATTCGAACAATACCACATACATAAAGAAGTTTCTATGAAGTGCACAATTGTTTAAATAAATGCTTTATCATTTCAAAAAAGCAAAATAAAAATGTAAGATAATAGGCTGCTTGCATTAATTTGGCTACAGTTCATAGTAAAATTAAAATATATAAGAGTAAATTACATTCCACTAAAGGGAGATAAAGATATGGTGTAATGATGAATATACAATAAAAAAATTGTTTATCATCCATATTATTTTTATCAAGACTATTTTTCTTATTAGATAACAATATGGAGTAGTACAATGAATAGGATTTGCACTACTTTGAGTATGAGGAAAGTAAGATGTGCAATCCATGCATCTTTCCTATGGTAAAAAGGTTGTTTATGCAATATGAAACATGATCGGTCATTCAAGAACAATCTAATGATCGATCATTTATAAAATTGCAGAAACAAACTTTACGTCTAAGGGAGAATTGATGTGTATATCTTATACATTTCTTAAAACTCATTGTAGATGAAGTCTTATCCTCATTCACTATACTATTCAATATATATGTTATCAAATAGAAATATAAAAGAAATGATAAAAATCATAAGGATATAATAAGCAAAATAGGTTAGAATTTGGATGGTTCAATTTAAAGCATGTACACATGCAAAAAATGGTAAACATGATTCATACAACACCAAAAATAACTTAACTATATGACATGCAATAAATAAATATATATGTATATATAATATACATGTATGCATTTGTCATCATCGTTAAGTATGATTTCATCATATGTATATATAAATATGCATACAAGAAATCATACTTGACGGTGATGATGGATGCATACCTATAAAACTAATTAATATGGTGGTTGGTACCATTGGCTTTACTCATTCGTTGAGTAATTGTTAACTTGAGTCACATATAGAAGAACATATTTGATGTTAACATTCTTACATTCAACATCTAGATTATAGAGTTTGTATATAATTAATAAATTTTAAATTCGAACAATACCACATACATAAAGAAGTTTCTATGAAGTGCACAATTGTTTAAATAAATGCTTTATCATTTCAAAAAAGCAAAATAAAAATGTAAGATAATAGGCTGCTTGCATTAATTTGGCTACAGTTCATAGTAAAATTAAAATATATAAGAGTAAATTACATTCCACTAAAGGGAGATAAAGATATGGTGTAATGATGAATATACAATAAAAAAAAAGAAGTACAACATGTAGTTTTACTAAATTTCAGCAATTATCATTGTAATTAACTCAATATTTAAATGTTTAATTTTAAAAACATTATGATGCTTTTTACGAATACTAGTAATAACTAAGGAGATATTTGATTTATTTCTTATGAATAAAAATATTCTATATTCAATACATTAGAAGATTTGATAAAATTAATTATATTAATATTAATAGTTAGTAAATTTTTGTGATAAAATCTAATTTTGAATTTATTTGAAGATTTGATAAAGATTGAGTTGAATATAATAAATATTGGATTGAAATTGATTATAAGATTGGTGTAACTTAAAAAATAAAATCTGAAGAATTTGTAACTATAAAAAGATATGAAGTGAAAATAAATATAGCAAGTTCATGGTGCTATAAATAGGAGACTCATATTGGAGAATGTTATAGTGAAACAATAATATTGGAGAACACGTCATAAAACTTGAAGATACCCAACATAGAACCCCAACTAGGTACCCAACATAATAATGATTAATATTATTTAGTATTAAAAAATAATATATTCTTCTACTAAATCCTTCCACTAATCGTTTTATCTCAAGAATGTGACATAAATCATATTCTCGATGATCGATCAATGACTAGTGAGAGGATACAATAGGAATATATATCATTACTCTTTAATATTATATATATTATTGTTTTTTCTCATATTAATCATTATGTATCACAGTAAAGGTACCCAACATAGAACTTGTTATTAGTATTGCCATAATTTTGTTTTTACCCATGCATTATTTTGTTAACGTGTTAATTATATTATTTCCTCTTAACTAAAAATAATATAGTGTAAAACATTATCAATATAAATATTTTTATATAAATATTATATCATCCATCATTTATTTGGATTATATTTTTGAAAAATAAAGAATAATTAAATATTGATAATAGATAGCAATGTGATGTTATAAAATTTATATATATATATGAATGACATAGTAGATGTTGTATTTACCATGATAATTATATTTTATTGACAAATATCATACAATTTCATGTTTTTTTATGAATAAGATCTTATATATTAATGAAGAGATAAATACTAATAAAGGAAAATAATAATGTGATAAGATATTGTTATCTTTTTATATATAATTGAATAACATTTTTATCATTAAAAATTCACGTAAAATCAATTATTATCTCTCCATTAATGATTATGATCTTCTTTTATTTTTCTACCGTGTATTAAATGAAATATTTCAAAATACACACTTTGATCATGGATCTTCCTTCGATTGTTGTTTCCATCACCATGCCAATGAACCTTCATTCTTCCCAATTCTATTCCAAGATGGGTTCTTTCTTTTCCCTTTCACAGAACCAACTAAACTCTACTTTTCTATCATTTCAGAATAATTATGGTACATGTTCAAATCAAAATCATTCATTGAAGAATCTCTAATCCTTAGCAAAAGGGTGTTATTTTTCTCACTAAAGTTCAAAGCTTGAAGGTATTTTTCCTTAATTGACTTATTTATATTAGTAATTTCTATATTATTTCATTTTGGGGTTTTGATTTTGGTGCGTGCGTTGTGTTTGTGGAAAGTGTGCAATGAAGCAAACATGCTTATTATTAATAACAACCCATTATCTATTACAAGTTCATGATTCTTAAAGTTATAATATTTTTTCCTGGGCATTTAGTTACGTTTTGTTTGTTTAGTTTCACTTTTGAAAAAAATTCAAAGTAACAAAGTTTATAGCTAGGAACAAGGGTTTAAATTGAGGTTGCGGTTATGATTATGTAGTACTATGCTTAGTGATTAATTTCTTAGGGAATATGTCTATGTACATTCAGAGTTTTAAGTTTTGGTTGTGGCGTATAACGTAGCCGAGATGTTGTGGCCTCATCAAATAACATGGTTCACATTTACAACACTGCTACATTACTTAGCCACACACTTTTATTTTATGCTAAATTGTCCTCAAAGCTTTTGTATGAATGAAGATGAAGTAGTTCTTATAAACATATTTCTCTGTAATTTTAGTTGAAAAGAATGCTCATTTTATAACTGAGATTCTCTTTTACAGTGGTTGGCATCATTGCTTAGCTCCATTCCCTATTTTCTTTTCAGTGACCTTCTCTTACTGTCTCGGTATGATATGAAGAACTAGTAATCGATATATAATGTGGACATATTTCACAATCTTGTTAAATACATGGAAAAAACGTCAATTATCATCCACCATTTGTCACCTTGAATCCACATATAGAAGAACACATTTTATGTTTCCAGTGTCATTCACAACTGAAATCTGTATATTTTAAATTTGGATAACACAAATGATTAAAGAAGGTGCCAAGAAACACACAACTAACTAAATAAAGGCATTATTATATTAAAAAGCTGAAAATTTAAAAATGTTAGACTACTTGAATTAATTTGGTTTGTTTTCAATTTCTATTTTCAATTGGAGATATGTTTTCATTAATAATTACAAAATTGCCTCTCATTTTTGCTTTGTTTCCTGTTTTCGGAATTGGAAACATGTGTTCCCATTCCTTCACAAAATGTTGAAAATGAGAAACAGAAAAAAGAACCAAACACCTCCTTAGATATCAGTCTTTTGGATTAGCAGAAAGTGGCTTATTATTTTTAATGTTGAACATTTTAATACTTTAATTTGACTATGAATTTATTCTTCATTTATTGTTGTACCCAAATTAAGTCAAGTAGCATATTTTACATTGTTCTACTTTTTTAAAAGAAAAATGATAAGACCTTTAGTCAGAAATGCATTTCTCATCACCACCTTTAATCACCCTTGGTATTATCTGAATATAAATTTAATATACCGACTCCAGCTGGAAATGATGAATATGATAGGTAACATTAATGTGTTCTATATCTGGACAGAAGCTGACCAATGGCAGGTGAGAATTGACGTGTTTTCCATGTATTTTAGGCGAATGTGAAATAGATCCACTTTATATATTGATAACTAGTTCATTCATAATTTCATTTCATATAGAGGCAGTGAGAGACGGTGAGCGATCAGCGATCTGAAAAGAAAATAGAGAATGGAGTCAAGAGTTGATGCCAACCACTCTATTTATACAAAGGGTATTGTGTCAACCATCATCAACAAGTTTGATTTTATATGCTAATATATTTTGGCCATCATATAATTTACTTATATTTTGTGTTGTGCATCATGTTTATCATATGTTTATATCTACATATGTCCTAAAATTGAGCATCTAAACTCGAGTCTTTTGTTTATTATCCTTATGAATTTTATCAAGACTGTTCTTGTTCTATTTAATAATATATGGAGTGGCACAGTGCACGATATTTCCACTGCAGTGAGTTCTGAGGAGAATAAAATGTACGCACCATCTCCCCTTGGGTGGAAAGGTTGTTTCTGCAATTTAAAACATGATTGATCACTCAAGAGTAACCTAATGATTGCATCAATTCTATGCTCCTTTCCCCTGTTTCATATCTCAGTTTAAATTTGGAAGTTTCAAATTTTCATTTGTTCATTGGTTATTGACAGAAGGCACACAAATTGGAATGTTACCACTAAATTGGGCCACTTCGAAAAATCTACGATTACGCTTTCAATTAGCAAGCTGCTTGTAGTAATTCAATTTTGGAAAATAACTCATTTTACCACACATTTTTGCGTAGATCTCTTATCGCTCTGTTCTTTGCTTTGATGTTCATACTTCGAATTTTTGACGGCGAATCACATCTAATCGATTCACCATAGCATCTTTGGGAGCTTTTTTGTGGTTCATTAGCTGTTGCTTGATGCTTTGGCTATGAAATCATTAACTATTAACAGATAGTTTTTCTTATTGTGCCAGAGATACAACCAATGGAAATCTTGGACTATAGTTGCCGAAGATTAAGGACTAAGCATATTCCTTTGGTGAAAGTGTTGTGGCGTGGACAACAAGTAGAAAAGGTTACATGGGAAACTGAAGATTACATTGAGCAACACTACCCGGAGCTACTGTCAAGAGGTAAAATAATTTTAAATTACACTAGAATTGAAGTAATTAGCATAATATTATTTGTAAGCCTTCCTATTTAATCAGGGAGTAGGGAAAGAAATTTTGGACTTGAGTATTGTTTTTGGAAAATAGGGAAAGAAATATTTCTTAATCTTTTCTCATTTCTGATAATATTATCTTATTAATAAAAAATAGTACATATGTGTTTTCCTTTTGCTGAAGTTGGAAATCACCTATTATTTTCATTTCTGTGATATGTAGGTGAAATGATGAAGAAGGTTGAAGAAAATGGTCTAGTTTCTATGGATGTGTTTGGGGTCATTTGCGAGAAGCTAGATTTTGATGATCTCTTCCAACTTGCTGGAGTGTGCAAATGTTGGAGGACTTTGCATGAAAGTTATTGGGAAAGTTTCATGGAATCCGAAGTACCATTGCTCGTTCAAACTTCATATGGTGAGAAAGCTTGCTACTTCATTAGCCTATGTCAACGAAAGATATATTGCTCGAACATGATGGATTACGCTCGTGGGTGCTCTTATGCTGGATTTTCATGTGGATATGTGATCATGGCAAAAGCTAATAATTCACTTCTGCTAATGAATCCATTTACCAGAAGGAAGATAGATTTGTGGCAACCTTTCCATAGTAGTTTGGTGAGCTATCCGTGCCATGCCATAATTGCTTATGTCAAAGATTCGACAGATTTTATCATAGTTCTTCTGTCTGAAAGAAATTCCAGTTTGTATATCTATCAAACTCAAAATTGTGAATGGAATAGATGGTATGATCCGTGTCGGGTTGTGGATTTTGTCGTTTTTCAACACATTGTGTATGTTATTACCGATGATGCCCAGATAGGGGTAGTGATCCTGAAGTCTAATACCTTCAAATTTCTACAGCTGAATAATGTTCCCAGTTTTACTTCCACTGATCTTAAGTTGGTTAGTAGTGATGGGAACCTTTTAGTGGTTCATTTTGTACCCAGACACAAATTTGAAGTGTACAAAGTAGACTTTGCAAGCATGGATTGGATCAAGCTGGAAACTTTGGGAGATGTTGCATTGTTCTATGCAAAGAACACAAAGTGCTATGCATTGAGCAACCCGGTCTCGCGAGGTTATGAGAAAAACTGCTTGTATTACATTGATCAATCAACTACACTATGTGAAGTATATTCAATGAATAACTACAACTTTCCATTGTATATCTCTGGTGAAACTGTTGCTCCTTCAAGATCCAGGCCATACTGGTCAGATTGGTGCTTTCGACATGTTCGTGACGAGGTTGATTATTCTCTGTTAGAGTAATGTGGTTACATAACAGCATACAAATTAATGAGGTTGATAATTCTCTGTTAGAGTGATGTGGTTACATAACAGCATGTAAACTTAGGAGTTTGTTTGTACTTTGTTCCTTATACTCTCCTTTGAGATATGTTAGCATACTCTTTTGCATGCTGCTTTTACATACTCTCTTTTAAAGTATTACAGTAAAAATAATAGCTAGCATGTGTGACTGATGTTATATATAGCTGATCTTAAGCTTGAATAAAAGGTGAATGTTATGTTAGGTAGTCTATAATCTACGAAATTTTTTGTCAATCTCTATATGTTGATGCGATGTAGCCCAATAAAACAAATGTGTTAAAAAGGCATACAATGATTGTTGCTAGAATTTCTCCTTTTTCCTTTATCTTTCCCTATTTTCTTTTGTATAACTTAGTATTCCATCACGGTACGTGTAAGGAAATAATCTCTTTTGGGGTGCGTGATAAGTGTCGCTCATAGGAATCAAACCCTTAATATTTTTGTCTATTTAAGGATTTAGTTGGACTTACACCACTAAATCAACTCCTTG
Organism: Lupinus angustifolius; assembly: GCF_001865875.1. Taxonomy (NCBI): domain Eukaryota; kingdom Viridiplantae; phylum Streptophyta; class Magnoliopsida; order Fabales; family Fabaceae; genus Lupinus; species Lupinus angustifolius. The sequence goes on along the minus strand of NC_032015.1, from coordinate 19,448,566 downwards.
TTGGTTTTCCGTCTTTGTTTGCTAAATTTTGATAGACCGGAAATATTGTCCATGTTGTTTTGGCAACATAGTGAAACGATTGTTTTGATTTTTCCAAAAAAATAAAAAAAATCAACAAAATAATATTGTTTTGTGTTATCTTCTTTCCCCTCACCACCTCCAAGGAAAAACACTCATTTTAGTCCTCAATTTATTCAAGTACCATATTAGTCCCTATTGATAAACACAAAATTTTGAACTATAAACCAGTTTTCTTACTTTAAAGTGACCATAAGGTGGCTGAATAACTTTTAATCTTAATCATTGGTAATATATATCTACTCCCATCCCTTAATAGATATCTCTATCTATATTTAAATACACACCCTAAAAGCAATGTTAGGGGTAGGAATATATGTTACCTACATGTGGTTTTGCATATATAACAAACTTAATGGAAAAAGTAAAGTCAATGCTTCATAATATAGTTCTTTGTACAATTATTCCAGAAATGTGACATTTTTTGACACAAAATAGAATACTATTTCCCATGCATGCATGCATGTAAAATGATTGTCATTGATTGAAAATATAGGCATAAAGGAACTGATTCCACACATCAGGAACACCAGGGAGACACCAATGTATGCAATCTGCATAACCATTTGGATTTGAAATCTGTGTTTGTGTTAGAGGCTCCCATTGCTTCCTATATATAGAAGGGTGTCCTTCTTTTCTGTATTCTGATAACTGTGTGATGTTAACAATTTCAACATTCAAACCTCTTGTTTTCAATTCTTCAATCACATTCTCTACTATATGCATCATTTTTGGATCTGACCCTTTACCCCAATACCCTTCTTTTCTTATCATCTTTGTTTCTTTGTAACAATTATCACCATTAGTTCCTCCCCATTCCTCAGCCCTGCAATGTTTGCATTGCAAATCTATTATTATGTTTAATGATTATGGTATAGTTAATGTAGGTCTTATCTTCAAATATGGAGATCTTATTTCAAGTTATTGTATGACAAATAGAAGTTGAACTTGTCGTAATAGTAAGGTTGTTGCTTAATGACTATAAGGTTACAAGTTCAAATACCGGAAACAATCTATGCTATGTATACATCAACCCATCATGTGCACTAAACTGTCTTTTTTTATTGTATGACAAATGGTTTTAATAGCAGAATGAATTGTCACTTTTTGTTATGTGCTTTATATAAAATAAAATAAAATAAAAACTATAGGTTGTTGATGATAATTGTCTATAAGTTTGTGATATATAAAATTAAAAGGTGATAAAAGTTGTCATGTCTAATTGTATAAAGACAATTTTATAATCATCATAATTATTCCTTATAGTTTTAATTTTTTTTTTTGAATAGGTTGCTATTTTTAAAAGTACAAGGACTTTTAATTGGAAAATTATTTAAGCTACCTATTTCAAAATTGGGTAAAATTGTAGGAACAAAACTATTATTTTCAACATTTAATATATAATTTATTTTTACTGAAGTAGATACCTTTCATGAGTTGGTGACATGCTAACAAAAAACAACTTGGTCTTGTTCCTATTAACATGTACTTCCAACCATTCTGACCATGTCCTCAATGCCATCTCATAGACTCTAAGCATTTCAACTTTTTTGTAAACTCCATTTGGATCTTCAAATGATCCCCACCTTCTCTTCCAAATAAAATTCAGAATCAAAATCAATCTCTTAGTGAAGTAGGATGTGTGCATATATGTATATATATATAGAGAATCTGTTTACATATAAGTTAAGTTACACTAGTTATATTCAATTTCAATTATATCATATCCAAGATCCAACAGACCAATTGGATGAAACTTAGAAGTTATTTAAGATTTATCTTTTTTCCCATCACTTATTGTATTCACCTGTTTGACCCATTAGATCTAAGAAAAATGAATTGTCGAAATTGAATGTAACTAGTGTAACTTAACTTAAGTGTAAACTGATATCTCCTCATATATGTATATATAAAGCTCCACATCTGTTGTTTCACTATTTCGTGTCACTCCATATAGCAGAAGATATGATTGACCAAAAAAATATTTAATAATTGTAATTTTAACTTAAATAGTTTTTCTAACCAATAAGAAATAATAATACATGGAGTGATACAAAAAGTAGGACAAAAGATATACTCCCATATATATATATATATATATATATATATGATGAATACAATTCACAATAAAATCATATCATAGTGTGCAAATAGAGAAATTATTGCATGGTCAGGATCATGTAATTACTTCTGCCATTAACAATATCACATAACAATTATAAATCATTTAAATTATAGCATATGGTTCAAAGTTTTTAAATTATAATATACAATCGTAACTTCAGCTATAAAATTTCAGTTTTAGTAGTCTAAACAACAAAATCATGGCTAATAATAACACCATGTTGGCTTAATTTTTTCATAATTGTGGTTAACATAATTGCAATCAACCACTAAGATATAAGAAATAGAAATGTTGATATGGAAGTGAATAAGGATACAAATCTCTCTCCAACAATATCTCATTCATTGTCCCGGCTTAATCACATATTGCCACGAGAAAATTTTTAAAAAGAGAAAATAACATTCTGATTGCTTCGGGATAAGAAATGAGACATCATTCGGAATAGATGATCTTTATCGGATAAAGTGATGATTATATGTGAATTGCACTTACAGAACATTCATTACAGGCCTTCTCCACCAGAGGTAAGTGTTGAAAACTAGAAAGTCTGCATCATCCCAATATCTAGCATGTTTCTCAATGGCTTTGACTCTAACAGTTCTTTCTAGCACCCTATGGTGTATTGGATCATCTGAGTTTGATTCTACTAGCAATGGTGACCAATAATGTTCAATGCTTGCATTGTATTCCTTGATTCAATTTGTCAATTAATTATGCAACTATTAGAAACATAAATATTTGCAAATTCGATTGATTACAAGTTCATCTCCTAAAAATGTATGCATTAAGAGTGCTAGAGACTTTTAATTTGTGAAAGTATAATTTATCATTAATATCTAATCATTAGTTTTAAAATATAAGTAATGTAAATGAGCAAATGAGTGATATAGATGATTCTTAACTGTATATAAATATTTATATTAAACAATAATGGTTGATACCAAAAGATTCATTTATATGATTTATTGGTTGAACTTTACTTATAAAGTTTAATTTATATGAAGAAAAAAACTGAAATCAACAATCTTTAGGCACAAAAGAAATGAGTTGACATGAAATAAAGTTCTTGGATAGTCATTTTTTTAGAATCTTAAACAAATCAGTATAATTAAATCAATCTCCAATTTGTATTTGTTATGTCTCCTATCTTTTTTCTTTCTTTCTATTCTTATTTGAATGTGATAAAAGAATATAAAAGAAAGAACAACATGCTCCTATTTTTTTTACAAGGATGAAAACTTACTTTGACCTTGAAAATGTTGAGTGAACCATTAGAAATGGTTTGCATGGAATTAAGAGTTGAGGAGAATGAAGAGTCAACAAGGCAAACCATTGAAACCCATTGGCCTCTAATGAGTGAATCCCCCACAAACACAAGTCTCTTGTTCCTTAGCCTTTCAAGCAATGTTGTGGCATTGAACCTTATTAACATAGAAAGAACCACATCCACAAACCTCAAAAAATATAGTCAGCGTGAGATGGGTTGAGACGGGTTAAGCATGTCTCTCATTCGTCCCTAAATATTGATCAGGTCAATTATTGAATCCGAACTCATCCCTAATTAGGATGAGACGTATGAGGGACGAGTCCAAAATAAAACGAGTCAAGATAGAGACGAATTCAGGTTAAAAAATGACAAAATGACAAACATAGTGACTGAAAATTATAAACTATAAATTGCGTCCTTCAAACTAAAACTATCACAGTCACGTGACTAAAAATTATAAAAGACAATGAAAATTTCAGAACAATATAAACTGTCAAGTGTCAACATAAGACGAAGTATTCTTGTAAATGATAAAAAACACATGAGAGCTGAAATGAGGAAAAAACAAACAATGGAGAAGAAGAAAATAATTAACTCTTGAGCACTACAATGTCATTCACTCTCGTCACAACAAACCTTCACTATCCACCAGGAGAATTAAATAATGAAAAAAGTAAGGAATAAGGGTTATATGATAAGTGATGTGGATATGTTGTGTGGACTTGTAGGTATTTGAGTTATGTGGGCTGAACATAATAGGTATTAATAAGTACTTATTCAACTATTTTTTATATATAACTATAAGAGATGAGTCGGGTGACCTGGACATAGACTCGAACCAGTACTTTATGTTTAGACATTACTCTATTCTTTATAAATATTTATGTTTAGACATTATTCTATTTTTTATAAATATTTATGTTTAGACATTACTTTATTTTTTATTCAAAGTTCATAACACAATATTTATTATCTACTTTGTATTACAAGTTGTTTTTTAAATTTTCGCATAATGCTTATTACCAAGCCAAAATTCCCAAAAAAAAGATAATTTTTTTTAAGGAAAACAGGTAGTCTGGACCCGTCTGGGTAAGCTTAGCCCAAGCTCAATTTTAATATAGTCCGGTCGGACTGAGCAAAAAGCCCGAATTTAATAAAAAGTCTATAATATGATACTCAAGCCCTATAAATTTTTGGGCTTTGGCGGGTCAGCCCTGTGAAACTCGCTGGTTTTGACACCATGTGTCATGCTACTATTGAATAGGATCATATGATTCTATATACCATACAATAATTTCTAGTTTAATGAATTATATAAAGAATAAAAATAATAAGAAGAGGGGGAGAGAGACACCTAGGTAGGTCACATTGGTGAGGCTTCCACCTCCAATTCTGGTAACTCAAATCTTTCCTTCCAAACTTCTCACAAGCTAACTGATCTGACATAAACTTGCATTGTTTCTCTTTGTATAATGGATATGATTCATTATCAAAAACCCATTTACCAGAAAACAAGTCACATTTTGATGATAAAGGGTCACCACTAGTGACATTTGTCTCTTGAGACAATAATTCTCCTTCACCAATATCTTGTGTAAGATAAATGGCAGTGACAACTAGAAGAGAGGTTAATATGGCTATAAGAGAATGAAAGGTTTTTCTGATTCCCAAAGTGCTACCTAGTACTATTTCCTTTGTCTTTGGCATTTTTTTTGGCTTCTTAGTTTCTCTCTTTGGAGAACCAATCTCTTCCTCCTTTTTGAAGCTTCAATGGAATTGGTTGGTGAGAAGGGTTTTTTAATTTGTTATCTATCTAGCCAACTTCTCCACTAAAAAGTAGTAGGTAGAAGCATGATGCATTTTGAAGTTTTTGTTGTTGATATATTCCAAGTAAAAATGGTACGTACCATCTAAGTATTTGTTGAAGAAATGACATATTTGTTTAGAGCAAGGGTGATGTTAAACCCACATATATATTAATGAGGAATCAAATTACAAGAAGCCAAAGAGATTACAAGTTTCGGAATCTATAGTTAGATAGTAAATATCTATTCCTATCAAAGTCATCCGAAATAAAAGAAGAAGGATAATTCTACTAAGAATCGGTCATGGATCTAACTCTAAAAGTAACTAGTTTATCAATACAAACATTACCCTCTAAAGAACAATTTTCTTTAATCTTTTGGAAAAGTGGATTTTATTTTTTGTGATAAAAATGAATTTTATTTTTCAAATATACAAATTAAATTCTTAATTTCAACATAATCTTTAAAAAAGTTCTTTCATGACCCCTATTCTATTTGCTCCGAGGTTTTAAAATATGGACCACATCATTTTCAATCTGTATAATGAGTCATTAGTAAATTCATTAATGAGGAGATAACAATTTAAAAAAAATGTTCCAATATTTGAATTTAATCATTTTAATGAATTTTTAGTGAACTCATTAATAAAAATTATATGTCACATATTTGAATTCAACCAATGCATTATGGATTCATTAATGAATGAATTTTATGTTATGAAAAAAGTATTAAAGGTCTCCTCTAAATAGAAGTGTGGACAGAAACATATAAGTAGAGAGAATACCAAAAAACAATGGGAAATGGGAGGAGTGGAGAAAGTCTTTGTAAAAAAAATTAGGGTGCGATATACTAAACATTGTCACATGTACATTTGATCCCTTGGTTCATAGCATTAATTAAGAACATATTTCATATATAGTTAAACTAAATCTATCACACCATAAAAAGAAAACTAAACCTAGCACAATTCTGTATTAGATAATTTTTTTCTTAACTTTGCTATAATACGATTATTACATATATATTTTCCAACTTTAGTATGATAGGGCTATGTGCAGGCCCAGTTTAACGGTTTAACTTTTTAGGTTGTGTTGTTGACGTTTTCACAACCAATAACATTGCTTGAAGTAAGGTCGAAGTCTCATTGTGCTTTCCACTTCTCTTCATCCCTAAAACTAAGAGCATTCAAATAAAAAATCCAACCAACAATTGTTAAGCTTTAGCTATTATATATGTCCGTAGTGGAAAACATATAAGATAACCCTTTAGATTCATTTCTTTAGTTCACACTTGTTTAGGAAACTTAGAAGAACGGTAATGGTATAATATAAATTTAAGTAATACATAATACAAAGCCAAGAAAGCAATTGCTTATTTTGTTAGCACCTAAGCAATTGTGGCTTATTTATTCAATCAAATTGACTTGAAAAATAAGCGAAAATTCTTTAATGAACATTGTTATTTTTTTTGATTGGCAAAAGGAAATATTTTTTTAAGAGAAAAAATAATTACAAGAGAGAAAAAGTGGAGAAAAAAGAAAAAACTAAAAGCCTTTACAACATAGACTCAAGACAAAAAATGGGGTTTGCTATCCAGTTCGAAAAAGAGATCTGATCTTTGTCCCTCTTCCCATTAATCCAAAGCCAAGAAGTAACCCTAGCAGCCTCAAAAATTTTCTCGAGAGAGGGATGTACTGAATTAAAAATAAAGTCATTCCTAGACCTCCAGATTATTAATAACTTAAACATGGTGGACAGCTTCTTCCCTTCTTTTACAAATCTTTACTCTTGCACTCCCCCATTTCATTAAACTTTCGATCTCAATTTGGAGCAATTAACTTAAGCAAGATGCAAATTAGTACATACTTTTTGGGGTCTATTTGACTATCAATAAAAGAATGAATAGTGAAATGGTTACTCAATTTTCAATGTCTCTACAAAAGTATGTTATAGCAATTTTGACCATATTAAACATATTTTCAGACAATTTCACAATAGTTAACAATTTTGAGAGTCTCCAAAATTATGCCCACATCAACAATTATGGATACTATGATTAAAAATCTGATGCAGTGAGAAGCACAAAGGGTTGGCAAGTGCCAAACCTAGAACAATAAACACAAATTTGCAAGCACAAACCTGACAAATAAACCCTAAAATCTACGAGAAAGAGAAACTTTTGAACTTTTATTAAGGATGAGATCATAATGGGATGGTCACGTCCCAAAAAGTGTTTAAATACTAAAGGAAAACCTAAAGAAAAAATAATCCCAAAAAGAATAAAAAATCTATACCTCACGATAATGTTATGATTTGTGTTTATTGGTCTGATTCCCTATCCGAAAAGGTGTAATAATGATAATTCTGACAACGAATGTCAAACTTGCACAAATGCTGTCGATCCTTTCCCACAAGTGACTTCATCTTCGATACATGCAACCAACCTTCCCACGTCACTATCGATCAAACTTGTTGGCTCACATAGGGCTTTGTATTTCACCTAAAGGGGGGGGGGGGGGAATAGTTGGTACAATTATCGTTGCTCGATTAAAAAAAAGATTATACTATTTTATTCACTATTTAATCGATTAACTAATGATTTAATCGATTAACTAATGATTTAATCGATTAACTACTTCTGCATATAATCAATTATACGAAGAGCCTAATCGAATATTCAGTTTTTGTTCTTTGAAAAAAAGTTTTCTTTGATCTCCAAGATTACCAAGATTCAACTAAATTTTTATGCACTCTTACAGATGATAATATACAGAACATAATATGGAAATGACACAAAATAATATGCATGTCAAGTTAAGTAAACCAAGTAATATGAAAACATATAGAGTTAAGGGTTAAGAAGAATGAGACACATCTTTTATCCTAGTTCATTTGATTGCCCACGTGCAAACTATATTCAGACCTCCCCTTCTGATCTTGGGAGATTTTCTTCACTATGGAAACTAACGTATTTTACAAAACACATGCCCAATAAACTCTACAAACGCTCCCTTCTTGAAAGTGCCCAAATTTATTTTAAGTTGTGACTATTAGATGTGAATTCAACAACTTTTCCTTTAAGATATAATTTACTTTTTCCATGAAAGTGCAATTTTCACAAGTAGATATCACATTTAAATTAGTAGTACAATCACATGTGTCGTGACCCAATTTTCGGTTGGAAGACTTACTTTGTGACTTAGGAAGAGGTGAACTCGATTTCTACCTCTCCCAATTGATTTGGAGTCGCCACTACTTTTTTTCCGGTTAAAACGTAGAAAACTCTCTTTATGCCCGAATTGGATAAGAATGATCTTTAAACAAAGATTTTGAGCTTGAGAGTAGATTACAGATCAGGAAAGGTATTAGCACCTCGTCCGCCGTATTAAAACGGTACCCTCACTAATAACATGGACTTGTATACCCTTAAACAAATTTATTTATTAAGATTCAACTATTGAAACAAAATATTTTACTTTTTATTGTTGTGTCTAACAAAAAGTTATCTTACTCCTACATATCCATATGTGCAATATGAAATCAAGATTACGTAGTTCTAGTTCGAAAATTGGTTAATTTGTTTGGTTTGGTTTTGTTTGGTCGAAATATAACTTGATTTTCTATCATCTTTAAGATAGGCGAAACATCAAAAGCTAATGTGCGCATCACACTAAATCTTAAATAGATTTTTGAAATAATTGAATTTGAATTGTTTATGAGATAGAAGAAGTAGCAAAGCTAATGTATGCATGGTATATAAAAATTAAATTAAAATAAAAGCATAGATTGCGTACACTTTAATGGGATACCAAAGATTGCTAAAAATTGAATGAAAATCAGAAATAGATAAATGATTGCAATTAAACAAAACAAATAAATGAATAAACAAATAATTAAATTAAAATAAAAGGAAAATGAAAGGAATAAAAAAATACAAGTAATTGGGGTGGGGGCAAATCCGTAATTTATCTTCTTTCTTCTCTTATGGCACGTCCTCTCCCCTTTCTCTTCTCCTCTTCTTCCCTAGTTTGCTATGGCTTCCTCCCTTTTTAATTGCATAATGTCAATAAGGTCATATGGTAATTGATATGTTTTTGTTGTATGTTGTGTGATATGTGTGGGTACCAAAGATCTAAGTATAAATTTTGGATATTTTCTCTTCTTGAGGAATCAAAGGTAGTTATTTATTACTTAATAATTATATTACTAGATAACATCATTAAAGTTGATCTCATTTACTCTTTATATTTCATGTGATTTTTCTTCCTTAATGTATTTTCCAATTTTTTTCAGAGATTGTGGATACAACTCTTCTGTCAATGGAACTTGAATATCCCAATCAAAAATTAGAAGAAACAAATCTTCAGTTAGACTTCTACCAAATCCCTTTATGTACCATTTTATATCCATTTATCAAGAGATTTTTGCTTAGAAAACAAGTACGAGAACACTACTTAATTTAATTGATTCCAAATCTAGATTGCATACTTAATTTAATTGATTCCAAATCTCTAAAATATTAATTTTTCCTAGAATCAAATCTCTAAAGATTAATTATTACAATCAAAATTATTTGTGCAACACAATCAGATTGATATAAAATTTTCCGATCTTAACTTGATTTGCATATTTCCTAATTGCGATCTTTAACTTATTTGATTGATTTGCAATCTTAATTTATTTGATTCCAAATGTCTAAATGTTTACAATTTTCTAATCAAATTGATTTGTGTAGCACAATTAGATTGATATGAACTTTCAAATTTGATTTGATTGGCGTTTTTCAATATCACAATCTTGATTTGATTTTTGAATCCTTAAAGATTTAGTTATTATCAAGGTGATTCACGCAACTAATAAAATGGATATGATGTGATTCAAATTACATAATTTCAAATCTTAAATTTATATGATAATACAATCAACTCTTTAATTCACTCAGCTTTTATTTTTATTTATTTAGTATTATTATTTTTAGAATAACTCTAAAAAAAATCATTTTCTTTGAGAATTCAATTACTTTAAACTTGAATTTTGGTTAACCTAATCACTTAGATTTATGAACCTTTACAAATGGTTTAGTATTATTATTTTAAATTTTAATTTTGATTAACCTAATCATTTAAATTTAGGAACCTTACATAACATGTTTAGTTTTATTAATTTTAGAAAATTATTTTGAGAATTCTATATTTTTTATTTAAAAAAGTTTTGGGTTTTTTCTGGGCCAGACAAAAATGGGTGTTCATAGCTGCCCCTCTTTACTTGTTGCTTACTTAATAGCAAGCAAACCAAGGTTTGAGTGCTATTATGATTAGTAAGCAGTAAAGAAATGAACGCTATTTTTGTTAAGGATCGGAAAAAGGCCATTGGGAAGATACTGAATTTTGATGAAGCATGTCGATGCTTTGTTGGTGGACCAAGGATTTGTTAAGAAAGTTCTCGCGTTTGCCGTGAGGGACGAGAAATTTGTTGAGGTAGTTCCCACGTTCTTTGTGATGGACCAGGGATTTGTCGAGGGAGTTCCCGCGTTTGTCGTGATGGACTAAGGATTTGATGACGCAGTTCCCACGTTTGGCATGATTACCAGGGATTTGTAGAGGCAGTTCCCACGTTTGGTGTGATGGACCAGGGATTTATTGAGGCAGTTCCCGCGTTTTCCGTGATGGACCAGGAATTTGTTGAGGTAGTTCCCGCGCTTGCCAAAATGATTCAGGGATTTACTGAGGCACCCATGCTGTCAAAATGATTTAGGGATTTGTTAAGGCACACATGCTACCAAAATTATCTAGCACCCATGCTGTCAAAATGATTTAGGGATTTGTTAAGGCACACATGCTACCAAAATGATCTAGGGATTTACTGAGGCACCCATGCTGCCAAAATGATTCAGGGATTTTCTGAGGCACCCATGCTACCATAAGGAATCAGGAATTTGCTGAGGCACCCGTGCTGCCAAAATAATTCAGGTATTTACTGAGGCAGCCGTGCTACCAAAATGATTCAGGGATTTTCTGAGACGTCCCTGTTGTCAAAATGATTCAGGAATTTGCTGAGGTACATGCTGCGAAAATGATTCAAGGATTTGTTGAGGCACTCGTGCTGCCATAAGGAATCATGAATTTGCTGAGGCGCCCATGCTGCCATAAGGAATGAAGGATTTGTTGAGGCGCCCATGCTGCCAAAATGATTAAGGGATTTGATGAGGCACCCATGCTGCCAAAATGATTCAGGGATTTGCTAAGGCACTCATGCTGCCAAAATAATTCAGGGTTTTGCTGAGGCACTCGTGTTGCCATAAGGAATCATGGATTTGTTGAGGCACTCATGCTGTCATAAGGAATGAGGGATTTGGTGAGGCACTCGTGTTGCCATAAGGAGGTTTTTCTATGAAGTTAGAAAATTTGGTTACAGAATGTAGTGTTCCACATTGATTGTTAATGTAGATATTGTGTAGAAATGTATGTTGAGATGTGTGATATGCAATGTTTTGTTTGTATGTTTATGTTGATTGTAATGGCACTGTAGAGATGTATATTTGAATGTACTATTTTGTTTGTTTGTGCTTATTAGAAGAATAATGTAGGGATGCATGTTTGAATGTTTTGTTATATTCAACGCAATATTTATTTTTTTGTTTATGTTTATTGGAAGAATAATGTGAAGATGCATGTACAATGTATGATTAAGCAATGCTTTGTTTATTTGTTTGCGCTATAATGATTAATGTATGAATGTAATTATGCATTGCTAGATATAGTTATGTAGTAATATATATATGCCATGTATGATATGAATATTATATGTTTTGTTTGAATGTAATGGAAAGAAGCATAAGACCCATGAACCAAGGTTCTAAGGTATTACTCATGGTTTATTTTTATATTTGTTGGATGAAAATCTTGAACTTTTATAGACTCGACTACTGCGACCCTTGTTGTCTTCTATTGAGTGGCACCATAAATTTCCACCCATCAAAATCTGCCCCAGTTTACTTGAAGACACTTTTTTAAGGTGATCCGTAAAATTGCTCCAGTATAATATTGAGGATAATGACTAAACCCAGTCATACTGTCCCAATGTAGACTAGCTGAAGAATTACATAGTGTTGGTCTTCTTGTGATAATAACATTGCCCTAATGTCTTTATTTTGAACTCATGTCTTCATACAGGTGGTATTGCTCATAAATTTGCTCTAGTTTGGCTGATTGAAGATGATTAGTATTAAGCCTTCACTTTGAGGGTGTTCATTTAATTTTCCCTAATTACTTGAAGATGAGATATTTTTATCAAAATTTTATGAGCTTAGTGGAGTCAGCATTTTTTTGTCATGATGCATATCTTAGGCGAGTAAGTCCTCGACAAGGTCTTTTTAAGCTTGTATCGTGGCTAGGCTAAGGGTTTTGAAGAAGAAGATATAAGGCTCAAAACTTGTGTTTCTCATAACCACCTTGGTCTAAGATTAAAGCGATGATTTTTCCTGAAGGGTTCCTTTGGTTATAATTGATATTGCACTTGTGCCCTAACTTTTGCCTAAGATATAAATTGGGGGTTCTCATGGGGTTTTTGTTTTTTTTCTCTTTTGTTGCTTTTTTTTTGGTACTTTACGCAAAGGAATGCTCTTTGTATCATCTTATCCTTCGGTACATGTATTGTGGAATTTTTTTTTCTTTAGTAGTTGAATGTCAAGGAAAACAATTGAAAAACTACCCTCCCCGAGTTATTGACATGTTGAGAGTTATTCAAAAATTATCTCCTCTCGTGATGTCTAGGCTCAAATGAGGTGACTAGGGATATCTCCATGGTGTTTAGGAATTAAAAACAATGCCTTGTGTCATTAGAAAAAATTGCTTGAAAATGTACATCATTTTTTGTTTCATATTTTCATCCTTCTCCATTTTATTTTATTTTGAATAAAATATCTTACAGTAATGCATAGATTAATTTTATTTGGGTTTATTTGGTTATGTGTTCTTTGGATGAATATTGTGATTGGAGTTAGTATGTTGAGGTATAAGATGGCGAAATTTGCATGATTAATGCATTAGTATATACTTATTAAAAAGATATGCAGTTGGAAGTAAATCTTTATTCATGAAAAAGGAAACTGGGGTAAATGTGAGATGGACTTGGCCTTGACTGGGATCCTTAAATGAGATTTTTTCAAATTAGTCTCTAATTTAGCTGGGGTTGAAGACAATGCATTATCAAATATGGTCTCAACCACAAACATGGAGTTCTTTGTCTTCTTAAATGTCTTTAGTTTCAATATTGATTGCTTTCGGTCAAGTTTAACAGTACTATTCATAAAATCGATCTTCAATTGATAAGTCTCCTTAGCAATAAGATCTTGAAATGTATGTAGAAAAATGATTTCTTGTGGATGCATTATATGCATGAAGTGAACCTTTTTTTCATGTTACATGAATTGAGATGCAACTTATAACTCAATATGATGCATGAAATGCTTACTAATTTTTTATGCATGAATGAATGCCTAAATCAATGAATGATTACTTTTATTTCTGAATACATGAATGAATTTTTTCAGAATGATTCAATGAATGAATAAAATATAGATGAATGTATGATTATAGTATTATTTTTTTAAATGAATGTATGAATGAATGTATAATTTATTTATTATTATTATTTTTAAAATGCATGAATTAAAGAATGGATCACTATAAGAGTGTATAATGTATGCATGGATAATTGAATGAATGAAGAAATGCATAAGCCACTTAATGAAGATTTTTTTATGTGATGAAAGAATGAATAAGTTAATTGATTTTTTATATTTTTGAATGTATGATTGAATGAATGAATTTTTTTCCATTCTATTGCATGAGGGGATGAATATGTGAGTAATGTACTCTTTTTAATGAATATACGAAGACATAAGTCAATGAATGTTTAAATAATGTATTTTCTTTTTTCCTTTTTAGTGCTTGAGTGGGTAATGAAATGGATCAATGAAAGAATAAATGTTTGAATTATATGTATTATTTTACATGAATGAATGAATGCATGAATTATATATTTTTTGATGCATAAATGAATGGATAAATATATAAATAAATAAGAGAATGTATGAATAATGTATTCTTTCATTTTTAATTTTTAAATGCATGTATGGATAGCTAATTAAAAGAATGTCTGAGTAATGCATTTTTCTTTTATGCATGCATGAATGAATTATTTTGAATGATAGTTTTTTTAGTTAGCGTATGCATGGATGAAATAATTTTTCTGAATGGTATGTTTTTTTAATGTATGTATTTATGATGAATGAATAAATGTATGCATAAGTAGTGAATGATGAATTTTCATATATCCATGTATGTATAAACGTACGTATAAGTCAATCAATAAAAAATTTCTTTTTGAATGCATAAGTCAAACAATGAAGATTTTTATTTTTGAATGCATAACTCAATTAATGAATAGTTTTATTTTTTGAATGCATAAATGAATGGATAATTGAGTGAATGTTTGAATATATACTTTTTATGTTTATGCATTCACGAATGAATTTTTTGAATGATGTATTTTTTATTAATGCATGATGAATGAAATGTCTAAAAATATAAAATGTATGCCCCTTAGGTTAATGTACTCTATCTTGAGGGTGGTTTAGCCATCATTATGATTTGAACATGTATATATATACACATTTTAGATTATATTTCTTTTATTTTTATCGTTCAGGCTTGCATAGGGCCAAATAAATTGACATATTTATTTTTATGATAATCTCATTGTTAGAGNTGAATGTTTGAATATATACTTTTTATGTTTATGCATTCACGAATGAATTTTTTGAATGATGTATTTTTTATTAATGCATGATGAATGAAATGTCTAAAAATATAAAATGTATGCCCCTTAGGGTAATGTACTCTATCTTGAGGGTGGTTTAGCCATCATTATGATTTGAACATGTATATATATACATTTTAGATTATATTTCTTTTATTTTTATCGTTCAGGCTTGCATAGGGCCAAATAAATTGACATATTTATTTTTATGATAATCTCCTTGTTAGAGGCATATGAATTCCCCTAAAGGGTGCAATATTTTACATGATTTTTATTTTACATGACAGAATTCCAAACAATATGCTATAATACAAATATGATACAAATCATAAGATTCACAACAAGTAAAACATCCTAGAATAGGGTTCTAACATACAATGGATGCCCTTGGCAAGTTCTAGACTTCCTATAAGGTGCCCATATTGCAACTCTTTCCAAAAGAGAAACCAAATATTATGATGTTAGAAACAGGTAACAATATGAGTCCACATCACCAACACTTAGAAGCGGCAAGGACCGCAACCAGTGAAGCTAGTGTCCCTTCTATTAAAAATGCTATCACTAACACCCGGGTGTAAGGCATATGTGTGTGCCTAAAATGTGTACATGATATATCACCCAATAACAAAAATAATACATGCATAAAATATGCACTTAATATTTATAACATATAATTTATACATACAACATACAATTAATAATTAAGCACGCAAGTAATATTTATAACATACAATTAATAATTAAGCATGTAATTCATATCGATATCATAACATACGATTACTAATTAATTAATGCAATTTTCGTGTTGTTGGAAATTAATTATTTAACCAAATACAAAATAATAATAATAATAATAATAAATTAACAATCACACATTTTATTGATTATGGGTTGGACTCTCTCAAAAAAGTCTCCAACTGTCGCGCCCTGATTTTCGGCTGCACGACTTTATTTAGATTCGCTACTACATTTTATAGTTAAAAATGTAGAAAAATCTTTTAAGCCCAATTATCTTAGGCTTTTGGATTTTTGATATCCTGGTTCGGGAGTCGGTTACAAGGTAGGAAAAGTATTAGTACCCTACCCGCTCGCCTTAGGCACTACCCTTCACTAAAATATATGACTTTATTATTATTATTATTTATTATTACATTA
>NC_032015.1:19431881-19432215 GCF_001865875.1 Lupinus angustifolius | reverse complement strand
AATTATTAAAAAACACATTTATTTATTTTTATTATTGTGTCTGACAAGATTGACTTTAGTCATACGTATCCCTATTTTGGGAATCAATGCATACGTAGTTCTTTAGTAAATAATATTTGTTGGTTGACAAATTTTATTAATGAAAATATTTACTATTGTTTATTTATGAAAAAAAGTGTTTCGATTAATTATTAGTTTGCATTGATGATCATGATAATAAAAATATATCCTTGACTATGGTCATATTTATTTGATTTGAAATAAAGATCTTATTAAGTAATTGCTAGGTAATAGATATATTCTTGTCTTTCTATTATAAAAAATAAAATTTATC
>NC_032015.1:19431565-19431781 GCF_001865875.1 Lupinus angustifolius | reverse complement strand
ACAAATGATTTACTAGGCTCAATGACATGTCGGAACCAGATTGGCCGACACTGCAAAGTGTGGATTAATATGACCACTTGGTAGATCTGCATGCGTTAGGTNTAGGTGAGGAAGGGTGCACTTAGACGTGGATAATCTTATGTTCATGTGAGAGTAGTAATCTGGAGCAAAATAGTGTACTACAATCGTATGATGTTTCAAGATTTAATTGGTTGG
>NC_032015.1:19394807-19431465 GCF_001865875.1 Lupinus angustifolius | reverse complement strand
AAGATGATTCTAGGGCTCCAATACTCTTGAGGCAGGCCTATTATTTTTACCCAGCATTGAACATGAGAGAACTTCTGCAGTGCTGGGTTAAAATCAGGTGTCCATAGGTACAATCTAAGGTAACCTGGACGAAGATTCCAAGCCCCTACAGCACAAACACTTCGCATATCCTCCAGGGATGAGAATGAGAAATCATAGTATCCCCTTCCCAAGGATATCATGTTCCATTTACCTATGCTACTCCATAAAGAGCTTAGTTTAGCCTTAATCTCTTCGAACTTTAGGGGAGCATCTCCTTTAGCTAGAATGAGCCTCCCATGAAGGTGAGTTTTGCATCTCTTGACCCCTTCCTGATAGTCCTCTTCAGGGATCTTGATAGCAATGGCTTCACCTTTGATGCAAGGTTGAGGCAGCTGAGATAGTGCAATGTCATTTGAGTTTTTTAAAGCTTGGGCAAATGACTTTTTCATGTGGGTTGAAGGAGGAGAAGGAGGGTTCACAGGAGGGCATTCAGTGCCATCTAAGAAGTTCCAAGGAATGAGAGGCGTGCCAACGTTCATTGTGGCCATTAATGGACTTCCAAGAAAGTTGGAGGTAGAGAAGAAGAGCCCTAGCAGAGTGTTTTCATGCTATTCCTATCCTTTCAATTTGAAACTGAATACTAGAAACTAAATTCTATATCTCCCATTAATTGATTAGAGGAGGTTAACGGAAATAAATCATATTTAAAACATGATCAAATTGATTTGATTTGATTTTCTAATTCTCAGATTGCATCCTTAATTTAATTGATTCCAAATCTCTAAAAGTTTAAATTTTCATAGGACCAAATCTTTAAAGATTAATTATTACAATCAAAATTATTTTTGCAACACAATCAGATTGATATAAAATTTTCCAATCTTAACTTGATTTGCATATTTTCTAATTGCGATATTAAGCTTATTTGATTGATTGGCAACCTTAATTTATTTGATTCCAAATCTCTAAATGTTTAATTTTCTAATCAAATTGATTTATGTAACACAATTAGATTGATATGAACTTTCTAATTTGATTTGATTTTATTCGCGTTTTTCCATATCGTAATCTTGATTTGATTTTTGAATCTTTAAAGATTTAGTTATTATCAAGGTGATTCATGCAACTAATAAAATGGATATGATGTGATTCAAATTACATAATTTCAAATCTTAAATTAATATAATAATACAATCAACTCTTTAATTCACTCATCTTTTATTTTTATATATTCAGTATTATTATTTTGAGAATAACTCTAAAAAAATCATTTTCTTTGTGAGTTCAATTACTTTAAACTTGAATTTTGGTTAACCTAATCACATAGATTTAGGAACTTTAACAAATGGTTTAGTGTTATTATTTTAAATTTCAATTTTGATTAACCTAATCATTTAGAGTTAGGAACCTTAACATAACATGTTTAGTTTTATTGTTTTTGGAAAATTATTTTTGGAATTCTATATTTTATATTTAAAAACGTTTCGGTGTTTTTCAGGGACAGAAAAAATGATTGTTCACAATAGGCAAGAATTATAATTTTAGGCATGTTAACTCTCATCAAATTTTAATTTAATATGTCACAAAACTTTTCATTTTATAAAACAATATACTCTTATTATGTGATAGAAAAACCAAAGTGTCCTATCAATTATAGAAGTAGCATTGGTGATTAAACGATGATAAGTTTTGCAAATCATACATAGATAAATATTCAGAAAGTAGATATTGTTGCACTATTTAGAATAAACCTGTAAGCAAAAGGAAAAGGGCGAAAATACGCATTACAGTAAGCTTAGCCATCTCCAACAAACACAACGTTAATAAAAATGGTTTAATGCTAATATTTCTTTGCACAATATAAGCATTAATATCACTTAATATTATCACTACTACTAAATTATATTATTAATATCTAATAAATTATATCTAATAAATTATAATATATTAATATCTACTAAATTATAATTTATTATAACTATATTATTAAAGAACATAAATTATGATCATAATATAATAAACTACTACTATTTTTGAACCCTTTTGTAAATAATCTAATAAAGTATAATCTTATTATTATTAAAATTATATGTATATTATAAATTAATTTAGTCCAAACCAAACAAGTTTGCTGTTAATTTCCTATAAAAAAGTACATTACAAGTGGATTTTAACAAGCTTTATTAAAAAATTGGTTTTTAAATAATTGTTATCACTATAATTTCATATTAAATACCACAACCAACCAATAAAATGATTTAAATAATATATTACAAAGGACTATTTCATTAAAAAAACCAATTATGAACCTTTCTAAATTTCAAAGTATTTGTTTAACATATACTTTTATCCATAGGTCGATGGATCGCTCCTTTTAATTATTTTAAAGAATATATGTGATTTATCAACAACCATTCAAAGGATGGGCTGAGAAAAGAAAGTTAGTCATCACAACCCTTCCTACATCTTCAACGTTACTATTATTTTTATATTCCTAAAATCAATTAAGAAAATATTCATATTTGTTTGATTTTACAGTCATTATTTATTACTGAAGAAAATACTTTTATTATTACTATGTTTGGATTCCTATTTCAAAGATTTAATTATACTACCTATCTTTAAAATTAGTTATCATCATGTCAAAATGTTTTTTAATATTTAATTGTTAATTAAATTTTAATGTACAAAACTTGGTTTCAGGTTTGTTCAAAGATATTACAATAATATAGATGAAATCTTAAACTTGTCTCCATCTTTATTATAATTATTTTTAATAAACCTTTATATTAATTGCGGATAATAGATGAAAGAGTTTATATAGTTCAAGCTCTATTTTATATATTTATTTATTACAGAAAAAATATTATATGTTATTATTATTGTTTAGATTTATTAGTTACATTTTATTATTATCAGAGCCATGACGGGATTCCCGGATAGTGTGAGGCTAGACACTAATGGATTGGTAGCCCATATTCTATCTACTGTAGATTGGTTGCACATACTTGTATAGACAATTTGTTTGACACTGGTTTTTGTGTGGTTAGAAAATAAGTTATTTGGTGTTTTTTAGTGTGTTTCAAGTGAGGGCTAAGGGATCTACTTAATGATCAAAACAAGAGGGTTTAGGATAGGAATATACTAGTTTAAAAAAATACTTCTCAGACTTGTCATCCCATCTAAAAAAATAATTGATAATGGTCCTCTTCCCTTAGAATAAAGAACTCATGTTGGGTATTACTGAAACATAGGAATAGTTAGAAAAACAATGAAGAACAGATGCCCAATTAATTTTGACCTCGGGAGCAGGAATAAGAACAATCAAGAAAACATGTTTGGGTATATCTACAAGTTTGGGAAAATAATAAAAACATCCAAGAACATAGGTCGAATTACTATCTGAACTTCTGAACTATATAAAAAGAAAACAAATAATGATGGTCGGGGTACCTCTGAATCTAGGGATCATATAGCGCATGTCTGAGTACTACTAGGACATGTGAACAAGAATAAAAAAATAAGAAAGCATGTGGATATACAAATGGAGACACAACGTCGAAATCCATGCTAATTAATATAGAGATAAAAGCCACTAACATCGAGATGAGAAAACACAACCCTTCCTACATCTTCAACGTTACTATTATTTTTATATTCCTAAAATCAATTAAGAAAATATTCATATTTGTTTGCTTTGACAATCATTAATATTTATTACTAAAGAAAATACTATTATTATTACTTTGTTTGGGTTCCTATTTCAAAGATTTAATTATACTACCTTTCTTTTATATTAGTTATTATTATGTCAAGATGTTTTTTTAATATTTAATTTTTAATTAAATTTTAATGTACAAAATTTAAGTTCATGTTTGTTCAAAGATATTTATGTAATATAGATTAAATCTTAAACTTGTCTCCATCTTTATTATAATTCATTTTAATAGGCCTTTATATTAAGTTTTAGTTATATATGAAAGAGTTTATGTAGTTCAAGCCCTATTTTATATATTTATTTATTATAGAACAATATTATACGTTATTATTATTGTTTAGATTTATTTGTTAAATTTATTATTATCAGAGCCACGACGGGATTCCACGGACAGTGTGAGGCTAGACACTAATGGCTTCGTAGTTCTGTCTACTGCAGATTGACTGCACTTACTTGTAGAGACAATTAGGTTGACACTGATTTTTGTGTTGTTATAAAATAAGTTATTTGGTGTTTTTTAGTGTGTTTCAAGTGCGAGCTAAGGGATCTACTTAAAGATCAAAGTATGAGGGTTTAGGATAGGAACATACCAGTTTTAAAAAATACTTCTAAGACTTGTTATCCAATTTTAAAAGAAAAATTGAACATGTTCCTCATTACCTAGAATAAAGAAATCACGACGGGTACTTCTGAAACATAGGAATAGTAAGAATAACAACGAAGAATGGATGTCCAATTGATTTTTCAGCTCGGGAACAAGAATAAGAACAATCAAGAAAACAGGTTGGGGTATATCCAGAAGTTGGGGACAATAATAAAAACATCCAAGAAAATAGGTCGAATTACTATATGAACCTGTGAACTATATAAAAAGATAACAAACAATCATGGTCGGGGTACCTGTGAAGCTAGGGAACAAGAACAACAAAAAGCACATGTCTGAGTACTATTAGGACATGTGAACAAGAATAAAAAAATAAGAAAGCAAGTGGATATTCAAGTGGAGACACAACGTCGAAATTCATGCTAATTAATATAGAGATAAAAGGCACTAACATAGAGATGAGATAACAGAGAAAGAAACATAAGTTAGTTTATTCATATGGAGAAAAATACAAAGAGATAAAGTACAATGTTATGATAGAGCCGAGACATTTTGGTTTTTGATATTTTTTAAAGAGTGAGAGAATATGTCATTTGAAATACAACAATTGTCTTAAAAGTTTATAAAACTCCACCACCTCATTCTTGGAATGACTCGAAACAACGTTTTATAATATCTAAGTTTTCTCGAATTGAAGCTCACATTTGTTAGAATATCAAATAGTGGAAGTAACCACTCAAGCACATTTTCATCTTTATTTTCTATTTTGAGTGAAAATGTTAACAAAAGATGATCAAAGAAACACAACCTAGCTTTTCAATTGATAAAAAATTTCATGATGCTCTAGCTTCTTACTTCAACATCAACTACTAAGAATAAGCCTTAAAAACCAAAGTCTGGCATCTTATCACTTTCAATCATCTACCACAATAAAAATCAAAATCGTAGCCTCCATTACTTTTACCATCTCACATAATACAGATCTTTAATGAAGAAGACCGGTAGGTCGCTCCAAAGTATCTCCAATCTTTGTTGAAAGTGGTTCGTAGAGTATGATACATTTCTAAGTTTTGATGTATGGATTCCGTCATATGATAATTTATCAATTGTGCTAAGCGTATTAATGTGGACTTATGGATCATGTTATCTACAATGCAATTGCCACTGTTATTTAAAATATTTGCTAACATTGTATGGATTTTGTCACCTCACTTTTATTTAATATTAGCCTGCCAATGCCAACGAGAATGTGAGAATTAGATAGTCCAAGTTTCCAATTCAATATATAATCAGTTTTTATTCATTCTTCATTTAAGAAGGGTACAAACATATCAGCCATCATAAGTACACATGCAATTGTTGTTAACGCAATCACCCCGTATATTATAATAAGTGCCACCATACTTTTTTTCACATTCACGTGGACATCTTAGAGGATGGCAACCACCTGTAGAAAGCCTTACTGGCCTTCTTCTAGGTAGCCCCATACTACTGGCGTTTGCTTCACTCGTGTTGAAAATACCTGAAATTTTAGAAACAAAGTTACGACATGCAAGAATTATAATTTTAGGCAGGCTAACTCTCTTCAAATTTTAATTTAATATGTCACATGAGTTTTCATTTTATAAAACAATGTACTATTATTATGTGATATAAAAACAAAAGTGTCACATCAATTATACAAATAGCATTGGTGATTAAACTGTGATAAGTTTTGTAAATTAAACATAGATAAATATCAGGAAAACAGATATTGTTACACTATCTAAAATATACCTGCAACCAAAACGTAAAGAGCGAAAATATGCATTAAAGTAAGCTTAGCCATCTCCAACAAACACAACTCAACGTCAATAAAAATGATTTAATCCCAATGTTTCTTTGCACAATATAAGCATAGTAGTGGAAGGTGAGACTACTCATTTATATAGTGACAAAGTGATAGCAAGATATCAATAACACTAATTGCTTTGACTTAAAAACATATAAAAATTACAATTCTAATATTATAAATTAATATATTAATATGTAATAAATTATAATTATATTATAACTATATTATTAAAAAACATAAATTATGATTATATTATAATAAACTACTACTCTTTTTTACCCTTTTGTAAAGTATCTAATAAAGTATAATCTTATTATTATTATAATTATATGTATATTATAAATTAATTTAGTCCAAACCAATCAAATTTGCTGTTAATTTCCTGTAAAAAGTACATAAGAAGTTGATTTTAATAAGTTTTAATACAAAATTGATTTTTAATTAATTATTATTACTATAATTTCAAATTAAATTCCACAACCAACCAATAAAATGATTTAAATAACTTACTATAAATGAATATTTCATTAAAAAGAACACCGTTTATGAACCTTTCTAAATTTCAAAGTATTTGTTTAACATATACTTTTATCCATAGGTGAATGGATCGCTCCTTTTGTTTGGGTGACTAATTATATTCAATGTAATACTATCACCCTCTCTTACCTACTAAGTGTCCCCTTTTGGGATTGAGAATTAGGGTTTGATATGTAAGATACATTGGGGTGTAGATTTTCCCAAATATTGGATAAACGACTTGCTCATAAATATTCCTTTCATATGTATTTAATCAAATTTATATACAAATAAAAAGTTTAAATTTCAAACATATTCAATTATACTTGTCACATCCTAATTTTTGGTTAACACCTATTATACAACTTATGAAAAATGTGAAGGAAAATTATACTATCTTCTAAAAGATTTGGAATTGCCACTACATTCTTACGAACAAAAGCTAGAAAACTCTCCTTATACGTAATTATCATAATGTTTTGGTCCTTAAACAAGAGTTCTATGATCGGGAGACGATTATGGATTGGGAAAGGAAGTAGTTAATATAATGGATAATATTATACATTTAACTTGTTTTATTATTATTTTTAATTATCTATTTATTTATAAAAGATATAATAGAATTTTCACATGAGTTTATCTAGGTCATGAGTATGCTCATGTGCAATTGGAAATTACGACTAAGTGATTCTTGGCAAAAAATGTTTGATTGGTTGTTTGTGTTTTAATTATTTTAAAGAATAGATGTGATTTATCAATGGTCATTCAAAGAATGGGCTGAGAAAAGAAAGTGAGTCATCACAACCCTTCCAACATCTTCAATGTTACTATTATTTTTTTATTCCTTAAATAATTAAAAAAAAAAATGTTCATATTTGTTTGATTTGACAGTCATTACTTATTACTGAAGAAAATACTTTTATTATTACTATGTTTGGGTTTCTATGTCAAAGATGTAATTATACTATCTTTCTTTTATATTAGTTATTATTATGTCAAATTGTTTTTTTTTAATATTTAATTTTTAATTAAATTTTAACGAACAAAAGTTAAGTTCATGTTTGTTCAAAGATATTTTAATAGTATAGATTAAATCTTAAACTTGTCTTCATCTTTACTATAATTCATTTTAATAGACCTTTATATTAATTGTTGGTAATAGATGAAAGAGTTTATGTAGTTCCAGCCCTATTTTATATATTTATTTATTATAGAATCGTATTATATGTTATTATTATTGTTTAGATTTATTAGTTACATTTTATTATTATCAAAGTCACGACAGGATTCCACGGACAATGTGAGGCTAGACACTAATGGCTTCGTTGCCCTTATTGTGTCTACTGCAAATTGGCTGCACTTACTTGTAGAGACAATTAGGTTGACCCTAATTTCTGTGTTGTTAGAAAATAAGTTATTTGGTGTTTTTTAGTGTGTTTGAAGTGCGGGCTAAGGGATCTACTTAAAGATCAAAATACGAGAGTTTAGGATAGGAACATACTAGTTTTAAAAAATACTTCTAAGACTTGTCATCCAATTTTAAAAGAAAAATTGAATATGTTCCTCATTACCTAGAATTAAGAAATCACGCCGGGTACTGTTGAAACATAGGAATAGTAAGAAAAACAAAGAAGAATGAATGTCCAATTAATTCTTGAGCTCGGGAACAGGAATAAGAACAACCAAGAAAACAGGTTGGGGTATATCCAAAATTTGGGGACAATAATAAAAACATCCAAGAAAATAGGTCGATTTACTATCTGAACTTGTGAGCTATATAAAAAGACAACAAATAATGATGGTTGGGGTACCTGTGAAGCTAGGGAACAAGAACAAAAACAACAAATAGCACATGTCTGAGTACTATTAGGACATGTGAACAAGAATAAAAAAATAAGAATTAAAAATTATCTTTAAACAAAGATTGATGCCTGAATTGGATAAGAATGATCTTTAAACAAAGATTTTGAGCTCGAGAGTAGATTACGGATCAGGGAAGGTATTAGAACCTCGTCCATCCGTATTAAAGCGGTCCCGTCACTGATAACATGAACTTTTATACCCTTAAAAAACTTTATTTATTAAGATTCAACTATTGAAACAAAATATTTTATTTTTTATTGTTGTGTCTAACAAGAGGTTATCTTACTCCAACATATCCCTAGGTGCAATAGGAAATCAAGACTACGTAGTTCTGGTTCAAAATTTGGTTAATTTGTTTTGTTTGGTTTGGTTTGGTTTGGTTTGGTTTTGTTTGGTAGAAATATAACTTGATTTTCTATCGTCTTTAAGATAGGTGAAGCAGCAAAAGCTAATGTCCGCATCGCACTAAATCTTAAATAGACTTTTGAAATAATTGAATTTGAATTGTTTATGAGATAGAAGACGTAACAAAGCTAATGTATGTACCATATCTAAAAATTAAATTAAAATAAAAGCATAGATTGCGTACACTTTAATGGGATACCAAATATTGCTAAAAATTGAATGAAAATCAGAAATAGATAAATGATTGCAATTAAACAAAACAAATAAATGAATAAACAAAGAATTAAATTAAAATAAAAGCAAAATGAAAGGAATAAAAAAATTCAAGTAATTGGGGTGGGGGCAAATCCCTAATTTATCTTCTTTCTTCTCTTATGGCACGTCCTCTCCCCTTTCTCTTCTCCTCTTCTTCCCTAGTTTGCTATGGCTTCCTCCCTTTTTAATTGCATAATGTCAATAAGGTCATATGGTAATTGATATGTTTTTGTTGTATGTTGTGTGATATGTGTGGGTACCAAAGATCTAAGTATAAATTTTGGATATTTTCTCTTCTTGAGGAATCAAAGGTAGTTATTTATTACTTAATAATTATATTACTAGATAACATCATTAAAGTTGATCTCATTTACTCTTTATATTTCATGTGATTTTTCTTCCTTAATGTATTTTCCAATTTTTTTCAGAGATTGTGGATACAACTCTTCTGTCAATGGAACTTGAATATCCCAATCAAAAATTAGAAGAAACAAATCTTCAGTTAGACTTCTACCAAATCCCTTTATGTACCATTTTATATCCATTTATCAAGAGATTTTTGCTTAGAAAACAAGTACGAGAACACTACTATGAGTGACTCATGTGTAATAATGAAGTTTGCATATGTTTCTTTATCTTTTCCCTGTTACATTCTTTTCCCAAGTCTTTTTTATCTTCATTAAACCAAACCATCGTCTTATAATTTTTCATGGATATGAATTAGTTGAAAAGAATTACGGGAGGAATAGGTTTCATGCATGCATGGACTTTATTTATTTTATACTCCATTATCAACGAAAATCTTTTGGCCATTATTGAAGAGAAAAATAATGCATGCACGATGAACACATGGATGATGTAATGAATATATATATAATATATATAATTATCATTGACTTAAAAAAGTTATACAAATGAATAGTTCTGAGTGTGTATATATATTTACACTTTGTTTATCGGCAAAAGAAAATATTATTGAAAAAAATAACGGTTAAGGAAAACGATCCACCAAATCTAATAAAAATCTAACACAAAAAACACATAACAAATGGTTTAATACCATTCCGTGTAAGAATAAGAAAATCCCTCAAATCTTGCTTTTAATAGATTCCAAGAGTTTAGATAAATTAACTTCATCTTTTCACTCAAGTGGAAGATATAATTCTCAAATACAATCCAATTTCTAACATGCCATGTAAATAGTGATAAACCATAGAGAAATTCAAGCTTCCCTCTCCCTCCTAGTCACATGCAATAAATCTTCATGGTTTAGGAAATGTGTTTTAATATCTTTGTGAATAGTAAAAGAAAAGTCAAACCAAGAATATATTTTTTGTCAAATGTCATAAGATTTTGGGAAATAGAGAAAGATAGGGTTGACTGATTCCTTCAACCCTGCACATAATGCATAACTTGTCAAAATATTGGAATTTAAGGTGCTCTTCTTAGTAAATACAACTTTTGAAGTATTTTTTCATGATTATCTTCTAAGATAAACATATCATCTTTGTCGGTATATACTTTGACCGAAGTTTCTCGAGTATATATTTGTTACAGTTATCCTCCTTTTAGAGCAATAAGTAATTAATAAGCATTTTTGACTGAATATTTGTCTCATTTGTTATGAATCCAAATTCATGTATCAATTCATTCAGTTGAAAGCCTTGTTGATGCTAATAAATGATACAGTTTTTCAACTTCCTCATGCTCTCGATGAATGAGACTCCTTCTCTAATGTATTTTCCACATCTACTCGTGTTCCTCCATTCCTGTGACTCCCTAATTATGATTTGTTCAAAGTTAACTGATATAATCTTGTAAAAGAAATTTTTAGTTATGCTTCTCCCACTTATAGATCCTCCCAAAACATAATATCCCTTTTGATGCAAGACCTGTTCTAGTACCCTTACTAACTCAATCACTAGCATTCTCCTATCTAGTAAGATTCAGATTTCTTAACTCTCTCCACCAAGATAAATCCCTCTTCAAAAAATTAGACCCAAATGTAGGTCCACACCTTAAAAAACCATTCCTATACTTGGAACATTTGATGGTGTACTCATAGGTCCTCCAACATTTGTGTGTATCAATTCCAGCTTCTGTGTCGCATTTCATGTCCTTTTCTGCAGAAAATGAAGCCTTGTATGCTTCCCATATCGGTAGACAATGCATGTAGGAGACTTTGTTTCTATTTTTTCTTAGTGTACTGCAACTTGCTCATCTTTCATCAAATCCATGACAAAACTTTTGCCTTTCATTTGAATTTTGAACACCACTCTACCTTTTGAATCTTTAATCATGTAGCTTTTCTCTTCAAAACAAAATCTCATAGCCTTTTTTCATCAAATGAGGAACACTTAACAAATTTTGATTAATTTTAGGAACATATAAAACATCTTGAATTAATTTGAAACCTGTGTAACTATTAATTGTAATTGTTCATTTGCATTTTGTTGCAATATATGCCCCATTTTCAATTCTGACTTTGGAAATAACATTTTTGTGAAGCTCTCTAAAGAGTTCTCGATCATAAGTCACGTGATTTGTACAACCACTACCAATGAGCAAACTTTCTCTAGAATTGTTGGTGTCAAAGCATGATACTGTGAACAATTGTTCTTCTTCTGAGTGATCATCAACAGACGAGAATGTGAGAATTAGATAGTCCAAGGTTCCAATTCAATAGAGAATCATTTTTTATTCATTCTTCAATTAAGAAGGGTACAAACATATCACTCATCATAAGTACACTTATAATTGTTGGAAACACAATCTCCCACTATATTAGTATGACGTGAACCATACATAATTTCACAATCACTTTGACATCTTGTAGGATTGCAACCACATGTAGATATCTTTGTTGTCTTTCTTTTAGGAGCCTCAACTCTTTTTGCTTCACTTGTGATGAAAATACTTGAAAGTTCAAAAACAAAGTTACCATAGGTGTCACACCCCGATTTTCGGCTACATGAATTTATTTAGGATCAGTACTATATTTTATAGTTAAAAATGTAGAAAAATATTTTAAGCTCAATTACCTTGGGCTTTTGGATTTTTAATATCCAGGTTCCGGAGTCAGTTACAAGGTAGGGAAGGTATTAACACCCTATCCGCCCACCTTAGGCGATACCCTTCACCAAAATACATGACTTTATTATTATCGTTATTTATTATTACATTATCTGGTTAATTAATTAATTATTAAAATAAACAAATTTATTTATTTTTATTATTCTGCCTGACAAGATTGACTTTGGTCATACGTATCCCTACTAAGGGAATCAAGGCTTATGTAGTTCTTTAGTACAAAAGATTTGTTGGTTGACATTTATTTGATTTAATTTATGGTGATATTTATTTGATTTGAAAAAAAAATCTTATTAAGTAATTGCTAGGTAATAGATATTCTTGACTTTCTATTATAAAAAATAAAATTTATCATATGACAATATTATTATTAATATTATTATACAAATTATTAGTAAAATTATTTCTTCAATGATGGCAATAAAATTTGGTACAATTATCATACACACATTATAGAAAAATGAAGGTACTTACTTTTTGAAGATTGCAAAGGAGCATGGATACAATGTAAACGAAAGACAAATGATTTACTAGGCTCAATGACATGTCAGAACCAGATTGGCCAACACTGCAAAGAGTGGAGAATATGACCACTTGGTAGATCTGCATGCGTTAGGTGAGGAAGGGTGCACTTAGACGTGGATAATCTTATGTTCATGTGAGAGTAGTAATTTGGAACGAAATAGTGTACTACAATCGTATGATGTTTCAAGATTTAATTGCTTGTGAGTGGCTGGTCAACGCATATGTGGACTAGTATGATGAGCTCTTTTTTGAGGGATTTTTGTGTGTAATTCTTGGTTGTAATTTTTACATGGAATTCTTGTCTTTTTAGTGCCTTTTTTGTGTGGAACCCACCCTCTTCTTTGGTGAATAAGACACTCTATTTATAGACTATAACTTATCACATGTGCTTAACGAGGAGAATATTTTCCATTAATTGGTTAAAGGAGGTTAACGGAAATAAATCATATTTAAAACATAATAAAATTGATTTGAAATGTGCTTGATTTGATTTGGTTTGATTTAATTTTCTTATTCTCAGATTGCATACTTAATTTAATTGATTCCAAATCTCTAAAATATTAATTTTTCCTAGAATCAAATCTCTAAAGATTAATTATTACAATCAAAATTATTTGTGCAACACAATCAGATTGATATAAAATTTTCCAATCTTAACTTGATTTGCATATTTTCTAATTGCGATATTAAGCTTATTTGATTGATTGGCAACCTTAATTTATTTGATTCCAAATCTCTAAATGTTTAATTTTCTAATCAAATTGATTTATGTAACACAATTAGATTGATATGAACTTTCTAATTTGATTTGATTTTATTCGCGTTTTTCCATATCGTAATCTTGATTTGATTTTTGAATCTTTAAAGATTTAGTTATTATCAAGGTGATTCATGCAACTAATAAAATGGATATGATGTGATTCAAATTACATAATTTCAAATCTTAAATTTATATGATAATACAATCAACTCTTTAATTCACTCAGCTTTTATTTTTATTTATTTAGTATTATTATTTTTAGAATAACTCTAAAAAAAATCATTTTCTTTGAGAATTCAATTACTTTAAACTTGAATTTTGGTTAACCTAATCACATAGATTTAGGAACTTTAACAAATGGTTTAGTGTTATTATTTTAAATTTCAATTTTGATTAACCTAATCATTTAGAGTTAGGAACCTTAACATAACATGTTTAGTTTTATTGTTTTTGGAAAATTATTTTTGGAATTCTATATTTTATATTTAAAAACGTTTCGGTGTTTTTCAGGGACAGAAAAAATGATTGTTCACAATAGGCAAGAATTATAATTTTAGGCATGTTAACTCTCATCAAATTTTAATTTAATATGTCACAAAACTTTTCATTTTATAAAACAATATACTCTTATTATGTGATAGAAAAACCAAAGTGTCCTATCAATTATAGAAGTAGCATTGGTGATTAAACGATGATAAGTTTTGCAAATCATACATAGATAAATATTCAGAAAGTAGATATTGTTGCACTATTTAGAATAAACCTGTAAGCAAAAGGAAAAGGGCGAAAATACGCATTACAGTAAGCTTAGCCATCTCCAACAAACACAACGTTAATAAAAATGGTTTAATGCTAATATTTCTTTGCACAATATAAGCATTAATATCACTTAATATTATCACTACTACTAAATTATATTATTAATATCTAATAAATTATATCTAATAAATTATAATATATTAATATCTACTAAATTATAATTTATTATAACTATATTATTAAAGAACATAAATTATGATCATAATATAATAAACTACTACTATTTTTGAACCCTTTTGTAAATAATCTAATAAAGTATAATCTTATTATTATTAAAATTATATGTATATTATAAATTAATTTAGTCCAAACCAAACAAGTTTGCTGTTAATTTCCTATAAAAAAGTACATTACAAGTGGATTTTAACAAGCTTTATTAAAAAATTGGTTTTTAAATAATTGTTATCACTATAATTTCATATTAAATACCACAACCAACCAATAAAATGATTTAAATAATATATTACAAAGGACTATTTCATTAAAAAAACCAATTATGAACCTTTCTAAATTTCAAAGTATTTGTTTAACATATACTTTTATCCATAGGTCGATGGATCGCTCCTTTTAATTATTTTAAAGAATATATGTGATTTATCAACAACCATTCAAAGGATGGGCTGAGAAAAGAAAGTTAGTCATCACAACCCTTCCTACATCTTCAACGTTACTATTATTTTTATATTCCTAAAATCAATTAAGAAAATATTCATATTTGTTTGATTTTACAGTCATTATTTATTACTGAAGAAAATACTTTTATTATTACTATGTTTGGATTCCTATTTCAAAGATTTAATTATACTACCTATCTTTAAAATTAGTTACCATCATTTCAAAAAGTTTTTTAATATTTAATTGTTAATTAAATTTTAACGTACAAAACTTGGTTTCAGGTTTGTTCAAAGATATTACAATAATATAGATGAAATCTTAAACTTGTCTCCATCTTTATTATAATTATTTTTAATAAACCTTTATATTAATTGCGGATAATAGATGAAAGAGTTTATATAGTTCAAGCTCTATTTTATATATTTATTTATTACAGAAAAAATATTATATGTTATTATTATTGTTTAGATTTATTAGTTACATTTTATTATTATCAGAGCCATGACGGGATTCCCGGATAGTGTGAGGCTAGACACTAATGGATTGGTAGCCCATATTCTATCTACTGTAGATTGGTTGCACATACTTGTATAGACAATTTGTTTGACACTGGTTTTTGTGTGGTTAGAAAATAAGTTATTTGGTGTTTTTTAGTGTGTTTCAAGTGAGGGCTAAGGGATCTACTTAATGATCAAAACAAGAGGGTTTAGGATAGGAATATACTAGTTTAAAAAAATACTTCTCAGACTTGTCATCCCATCTAAAAAAATAATTGATAATGGTCCTCTTCCCTTAGAATAAAGAACTCATGTTGGGTATTACTGAAACATAGGAATAGTTAGAAAAACAATGAAGAACAGATGCCCAATTGGAATGCAGATGACCAATTGTTTGGCAACCTGTGCAGAACTGAGGGAGCTTTTCATATTCAAGTTCCACAAAGAAAGCATAGCCTTCTCTTTCCACTAGGATCTGGTTGGGCAACTCTGATTTCAGATCCATATCAACTAGCACCCTTGCAAAGTGTCCAAAAGCTCGATTGTTTGTGGCATCATCCAGGGAGATTGGAGCACCTATCCCCCCTGCAATAGAGAAGATGATTCTAGGGCTCCAATACTCTTGAGGCAAACCTATTATTTTTACCCAGCATTGAACATGAGAGAACTTCTGCAGTGCTGGGTTAAAATCAGGTGTCCATAGGTACAATCTAAGGTAACCTGGACGAAGATTCCAAGCCCCTACAGCACAAACACTTCGCATATCCTCCAGGGATGAGAATGAGAAATCATAGTATCCCCTTCCCAAGGATATCATGCTCCATTTACCTATGCTACTCCATAAAGAGCTTAGTTTAGCCTTAATCTCTTCGAACTTTAGGGGAGCATCTCCTTTAGCTAGAATGAGCCTCCCATGAAGGTGAGTTTTGCATCTCTTGACCCCTTCCTGATAGTCCTCTTCAGGGATCTTGATAGCAATGGCTTCACCTTTGATGCAAGGTTGAGGCAGCTGAGATAGTGCAATGTCATTTGAGTTTTTTAAAGCTTGGGCAAATGACTTTTTCATGTGGGTTGAAGGAGGAGAAGGAGGGTTCACAGGAGGGCATTCAGTGCCATCTAAGAAGTTCCAAGGAATGAGAGGCGTGCCAACGTTCATTGTGGCCATTAATGGACTTCCAAGAAAGTTGGAGGTAGAGAAGAAGAGCCCTAGCAGAGTGTTTTCATGCTATTCCTATCCTTTCAATTTGAAACTGAATACTAGAAACTAAATTCTATATCTCCCATTAATTGATTAGAGGAGGTTAACGGAAATAAATCATATTTAAAACATGATCAAATTGATTTGATTTGATTTTCTAATTCTCAGATTGCATCCTTAATTTAATTGATTCCAAATCTCTAAAAGTTTAAATTTTCATAGGACCAAATCTTTAAAGATTAATTATTACAATCAAAATTATTTTTGCAACACAATCAGATTGATATAAAATTTTCCAATCTTAACTTGATTTGCATATTTTCTAATTGCGATATTAAGCTTATTTGATTGATTGGCAACCTTAATTTATTTGATTCCAAATCTCTAAATGTTTAATTTTCTAATCAAATTGATTTATGTAACACAATTAGATTGATATGAACTTTCTAATTTGATTTGATTTTATTCGCGTTTTTCCATATCGTAATCTTGATTTGATTTTTGAATCTTTAAAGATTTAGTTATTATCAAGGTGATTCATGCAACTAATAAAATGGATATGATGTGATTCAAATTACATAATTTCAAATCTTAAATTAATATAATAATACAATCAACTCTTTAATTCACTCATCTTTTATTTTTATATATTCAGTATTATTATTTTGAGAATAACTCTAAAAAAATCATTTTCTTTGTGAGTTCAATTACTTTAAACTTGAATTTTGGTTAACCTAATCACATAGATTTAGGAACTTTAACAAATGGTTTAGTGTTATTATTTTAAATTTCAATTTTGATTAACCTAATCATTTAGAGTTAGGAACCTTAACATAACATGTTTAGTTTTATTGTTTTTGGAAAATTATTTTTGGAATTCTATATTTTATATTTAAAAACGTTTCGGTGTTTTTCAGGGACAGAAAAAATGATTGTTCACAATAGGCAAGAATTATAATTTTAGGCATGTTAACTCTCATCAAATTTTAATTTAATATGTCACAAAACTTTTCATTTTATAAAACAATATACTCTTATTATGTGATAGAAAAACCAAAGTGTCCTATCAATTATAGAAGTAGCATTGGTGATTAAACGATGATAAGTTTTGCAAATCATACATAGATAAATATTCAGAAAGTAGATATTGTTGCACTATTTAGAATAAACCTGTAAGCAAAAGGAAAAGGGCGAAAATACGCATTACAGTAAGCTTAGCCATCTCCAACAAACACAACGTTAATAAAAATGGTTTAATGCTAATATTTCTTTGCACAATATAAGCATTAATATCACTTAATATTATCACTACTACTAAATTATATTATTAATATCTAATAAATTATATCTAATAAATTATAATATATTAATATCTACTAAATTATAATTTATTATAACTATATTATTAAAGAACATAAATTATGATCATAATATAATAAACTACTACTATTTTTGAACCCTTTTGTAAATAATCTAATAAAGTATAATCTTATTATTATTAAAATTATATGTATATTATAAATTAATTTAGTCCAAACCAAACAAGTTTGCTGTTAATTTCCTATAAAAAAGTACATTACAAGTGGATTTTAACAAGCTTTATTAAAAAATTGGTTTTTAAATAATTGTTATCACTATAATTTCATATTAAATACCACAACCAACCAATAAAATGATTTAAATAATATATTACAAAGGACTATTTCATTAAAAAAACCAATTATGAACCTTTCTAAATTTCAAAGTATTTGTTTAACATATACTTTTATCCATAGGTCGATGGATCGCTCCTTTTAATTATTTTAAAGAATATATGTGATTTATCAACAACCATTCAAAGGATGGGCTGAGAAAAGAAAGTTAGTCATCACAACCCTTCCTACATCTTCAACGTTACTATTATTTTTATATTCCTAAAATCAATTAAGAAAATATTCATATTTGTTTGATTTTACAGTCATTATTTATTACTGAAGAAAATACTTTTATTATTACTATGTTTGGATTCCTATTTCAAAGATTTAATTATACTACCTATCTTTAAAATTAGTTATCATCATGTCAAAATGTTTTTTAATATTTAATTGTTAATTAAATTTTAATGTACAAAACTTGGTTTCAGGTTTGTTCAAAGATATTACAATAATATAGATGAAATCTTAAACTTGTCTCCATCTTTATTATAATTATTTTTAATAAACCTTTATATTAATTGCGGATAATAGATGAAAGAGTTTATATAGTTCAAGCTCTATTTTATATATTTATTTATTACAGAAAAAATATTATATGTTATTATTATTGTTTAGATTTATTAGTTACATTTTATTATTATCAGAGCCATGACGGGATTCCCGGATAGTGTGAGGCTAGACACTAATGGATTGGTAGCCCATATTCTATCTACTGTAGATTGGTTGCACATACTTGTATAGACAATTTGTTTGACACTGGTTTTTGTGTGGTTAGAAAATAAGTTATTTGGTGTTTTTTAGTGTGTTTCAAGTGAGGGCTAAGGGATCTACTTAATGATCAAAACAAGAGGGTTTAGGATAGGAATATACTAGTTTAAAAAAATACTTCTCAGACTTGTCATCCCATCTAAAAAAATAATTGATAATGGTCCTCTTCCCTTAGAATAAAGAACTCATGTTGGGTATTACTGAAACATAGGAATAGTTAGAAAAACAATGAAGAACAGATGCCCAATTAATTTTGACCTCGGGAGCAGGAATAAGAACAATCAAGAAAACATGTTTGGGTATATCTAGAAGTTTGGGAAAATAATAAAAACATCCAAGAACATAGGTCGAATTACTATCTGAACTTCTGAACTATATAAAAAGAAAACAAATAATGATGGTCGGGGTACCTCTGAATCTAGGGATCATATAGCGCATGTCTGAGTACTATTAGGACATGTGAACAAGAATAAAAAAATAAGAAAGCATGTGGATATACAAATGGAGACACAACGTCGAAATCCATGCTAATTAATATAGAGATAAAAGCCACTAACATCGAGATGAGAAAACAGAGAAATAAACCTCAGTTAGTGTATTCATATGGAGACAAAAACAAAGAGGTAAAGTACAATGTTGCAATGGAGCCGAGACATTTTGGTTTTTGATATTTTTTTAAAAAGTGAAAGAACATGTCATTTGGAATACTACAATTGTCTGAAAAGTTTCTAAAACTCCACTGCCTCATTCTTGGAATGACTGGAAACAACGTTTTATAATTTCTATGATTTCTAGAATTGTAGCTCACATTTGTTAGAATATCAAATAATGTAAGTAACCACTCAAGCACATTTTCATATTTATTCTCCATTTTTAGTGAAAATGTTAACAAAAGATGATCGAAGAAACACAACCAAGCTTTTCAACTAATAATGGACAACAAATAGTGTGAATAATGGACAACAAATAGTGGACAACAAATAGTGTGAATCACATATCTTTTAAGATTAATTTTAGTACTTCAAGAATTTACATTATGTGCAACAAATCTTGCCAATGAGTTAATCCTTTAAATTTAAATATTTTAGTAAATAATACAATGGACAACAATTTTTTTGATGTGCGCCAAATCGTTTTAATTCGTGTTCTTATAAATAGTTTTCATTTGACTACAGTAATCTGATCAAAATAACATCATGCCAATGCCAACGAGAATGTGAGAATTAGATAGTCCAAGGTTCCAATTCAATACATAATCAGTTTTTATTCACTCTTCATTTAAGAAGGGTACAAACATATCAGGCATCATAAGTACACATGCAATTGGTGTTAACGCAATCACCCCGTATATTATAACGAGTGGCACCATACATCATTTCACATTCACTTTGACATCTTACAGGATTGCAACCACCTGTAGTAAGCCGTACTGTCTTTCTTCTAGGTGGTGGCCCCGTACTACCTCTATTTGCTTCACTTGTGATGAAAGTACCTGAAATTTCAAAAACAAAGTTACCACATGCAAGCATTATAAGTTTAGGCATGCTAACTCTCATCAAATTTTAATTTAATATGTCACATGAGTTTTCATTTCATAAAATAATGTACTCTTATCATGTGATATAAAAACCAAAGTGTCCCATCACTTATACAAATAGCATTGGTGATTAAACTGTGATATGTTTTGCAAATCATACATAGATAAATATCAAGAAAGCAGATATTGTTACACTATCTAGAATAAACCTGCAAGCAAAAGGAAAAGAGCGAAAATATGCATTAAAGTAAGCTTAGCCATCTCCAACAAACACAACTCAACGTCAATAAAAATGATTTAATCCTAATGTTTCTTTGCACAATATAAGCATAGTAGTGGAAGATGAGACTACACATTTATATAGAGAACAAAGTGATAGCAAGATATCAATAACACTAATTGCTTTGACTTAAAAACATATAAAAATTATAATTCAAATATTATAAATTAATATATTAATATGTAATAAATTATAATTTTATTATAACTATATTATTAAAAAAACATAAATTATGATTATAATATAATAAACTACTACTCTTTTTGAACCCTTTTGTAAAGTATCTAATAAAGTATAATCTTATTATTATTATAATTATATGTATATTATATAAATTTACTCCAAACCAATCAAGTTTTCTGTTAATTTCCAGTAAAAAGTACATAAGAAGTTGATTTTAATAAGTTTTATTACATAATTGGTTTTTAATTAATTATTATTACTATAATTTCAAATTAAATTCTGCAACCAACCAATAAAATGATTTAAATAATTTATTATAAATGACTATTTCATTAAAGAAAACCCAATTATGAACCTTTCTAAATTTCGAAGTATTTGTTTAACATATACTTTTATCCATTGGTGGATGGATCGCTCCTTCTGTTTGAGTGACTAATTGTATTCGATGTATTACTATCGCCATCTCTTACATGCTAAGTGTCACCTTTTGGGATTGAGAATTAGTGTTTGATATGTAAGATACATTGGGGTTTAGCTTTTTCCAAATACTGGAAAAACGTCTTGCTCATAAATTTTCCTTTCATATGTATTTAATTAATTTTATATACAAATAAAAATTTTAAATATCTGACATATTCAATTATGCTTGCCACACCCTAATTTTCGGTTAATGCCTATTATACAAATTATGAAAAGGGTGAAGGGAAATTATCCTATCTTCTAAAAGATTTGGAGTTGCCACCACGTTCTTACAAACAAAAGGTGGAAACCTCTCCTTATGCCTAATTTTCAGAATGTTTTGGTCTTTAAACTAGAGTTCTATGATCGGGAGACGATTATGAATCGGGGAAGGAGATAGTTAATATAATGGATAATAATATACCTTAAACTTGTTTTATTATTTATTTTAATTATCTATTTATTTATAAAAGACAGAATAGAATTTTTGCATGAGTTTATCTAGGTCATGAGTATGCTCATGTGCAATAGGAAATTAAGACTAAGTGATTCTTGGTGAAAAATGTTTTATTGGTTGGTTGTGTTTTAATTATTTTAAAGAATAGATGTGATTTATCAACAACCATTCAAAGGATGGGCTGAGAAAAGAAAGTGAGTCATCACAACCCTTCCTACATCTTCAACGTTACTATTATTTTTATATTCCTAAAATCAATTAAGAAAATATTCATATTTGTTTGCTTTGACAATCATTAATATTTATTACTAAAGAAAATACTATTATTATTACTTTGTTTGGGTTCCTTTTTCAAAGATTTAATTATACTACCTTTCTTTTATATTAGTTATTATTATTTCAAGATGTTTTTTTAATATTTAATTTTTAATTAAATTTTAATGTACAAAATTTAAGTTCATGTTTGTTCAAAGATATTTATGTAATATAGATTAAATCTTAAACTTGTCTCCATCTTTATTATAATTCATTTTAATAGGCCTTTATATTAAGTTTTAGTTATATATGAAAGAGTTTATGTAGTTCAAGCCCTATTTTATATATTTATTTATTATAGAACAATATTATACGTTATTATTATTGTTTAGATTTATTTGTTAAATTTATTATTATCAGAGCCACGACGGGATTCCACGGACAGTGTGAGGCTAGACACTAATGGCTTCGTAGTTCTGTCTACTGCAGATTGACTGCACTTACTTGTAGAGACAATTAGGTTGACACTGATTTTTGTGTTGTTATAAAATAAGTTATTTGGTGTTTTTTAGTGTGTTTCAAGTGCGAGCTAAGGGATCTACTTAAAGATCAAAGTATGAGGGTTTAGGATAGGAACATACCAGTTTTAAAAAATACTTCTAAGACTTGTTATCCAATTTTAAAAGAAAAATTGAACATGTTCCTCATTACCTAGAATAAAGAAATCACGACGGGTACTTCTGAAACATAGGAATAGTAAGAATAACAACGAAGAATGGATGTCCAATTGATTTTTCAGCTCGGGAACAAGAATAAGAACAATCAAGAAAACAGGTTGGGGTATATCCAGAAGTTGGGGACAATAATAAAAACATCCAAGAAAATAGGTCGAATTACTATATGAACCTGTGAACTATATAAAAAGATAACAAACAATCATGGTCGGGGTACCTGTGAAGCTAGGGAACAAGAACAACAAAAAGCACATGTCTGAGTACTATTAGGACATGTGAACAAGAATAAAAAAATAAGAAAGCAAGTGGATATTCAAGTGGAGACACAACGTCGAAATTCATGCTAATTAATATAGAGATAAAAGGCACTAACATAGAGATGAGATAACAGAGAAAGAAACATAAGTTAGTTTATTCATATGGAGAAAAATACAAAGAGATAAAGTACAATGTTATGATAGAGCCGAGACATTTTGGTTTTTGATATTTTTTAAAGAGTGAGAGAATATGTCATTTGAAATACAACAATTGTCTTAAAAGTTTATAAAACTCCACCACCTCATTCTTGGAATGACTCGAAACAACGTTTTATAATATCTAAGTTTTCTCGAATTGAAGCTCACATTTGTTAGAATATCAAATAGTGGAAGTAACCACTCAAGCACATTTTCATCTTTATTTTCTATTTTGAGTGAAAATGTTAACAAAAGATGATCAAAGAAACACAACCTAGCTTTTCAATTGATAAAAAATTTCATGATGCTCTAGCTTCTTACTTCAACATCAACTACTAAGAATAAGCCTTAAAAACCAAAGTCTGGCATCTTATCACTTTCAATCATCTACCACAATAAAAATCAAAATCGTAGCCTCCATTACTTTTACCATCTCACATAATACAGATCTTTAATGAAGAAGACCGGTAGGTCGCTCCAAAGTATCTCCAATCTTTGTTGAAAGTGGTTCGTAGAGTATGATACATTTCTAAGTTTTGATGTATGGATTCCGTCATATGATAATTTATCAATTGTGCTAAGCGTATTAATGTGGACTTATGGATCATGTTATCTACAATGCAATTGCCACTGTTATTTAAAATATTTGCTAACATTGTATGGATTTTGTCACCTCACTTTATAATATATATTTTTTCTACTTGAACAATGTCCAAAAGAAAAGTGTGAGGTGTGTTATTTACAAATCCTCCCCAAAACTTGATGTTTTAGATTGACAAGACATTAAGGTACAATTTAGTATCCTACTTTTTCTTAATATCCATTGACATCACATTTGTGAATATTTGTAGATTAAAAAATAGGCATGCCATGGCATACATGAATATTGTTTGAGCTTCAGATTTTTTATTGATCATCATTCGAGCTTATGAACGTTAAATATTTGAGCTCGCTAAAATGCTAGAAAGTTCAAGAACTTTAATTGAGTCGGTCTTAAGTTGAAAAAATAGTTTGCAATGAACTTTGATAAAAACACAATTCGAGATAAGCTAACCTCTAGTCGAGTCATTCGCACCGTAATGGAAAGACTTAATTTTGAAATTGGAATAATCGACGACAAATAGTGTGAATCACATATCTTTTAAGATTAATTTTAGTACTTCAAGAATTTACATTATGTGCAACAAATCTTGCCAATGAGTTAATCCTTTAAATTTAAATATTTTAGTAAAAATTAAAAATTATCTTTAAAAAAAGATTGATGCCCGAATTGGATAAGAATGATCTTTAAACAAAGATTTTGAGCTCGAGAGTAGATTACGGATCAGGGAAGGTATTAGAACCTCGTCCATCCGTATTAAAGCGGTCCCGTCACTAATAACATGGACTTTTATACCCGTAAAAAACTTTATTTATTAAGATTCAACTATTGAAACAAAATATTTTATTTTTTATTGTTGTGTCTAACAAGAGGTTATCTTACTCCAACATATCCCTAGGTGCAATAGGAAATCAAGACTACGTAGTTCTGGTTCAAAATTTGGTTAATTTGTTTTGTTTGGTTTGGTTTGGTTTGGTTTGGTTTTGTTTGGTAGAAATATAACTTGATTTTCTATCGTCTTTAAGATAGGTGAAGCAGCAAAAGCTAATGTCCCCATCGAACTAAATCTTAAATAGACTTTTGAAATAATTGAATTTGAATTGTTTATGAGATAGAAGACGTAACAAAGCTAATGTATGTACCATATCTAAAAATTAAATTAAAATAAAAGCATAGATTGCGTACACTTTAATGGGATACCAAATATTGCTAAAAATTGAATGAAAATCAGAAATAGATAAATGATTGCAATTAAACAAAACAAATAAATGAATAAACAAAGAATTAAATTAAAATAAAAGCAAAATGAAAGGAATAAAAAAATTCAAGTAATTGGGGTGGGGGCAAATCCCTAATTTATCTTCTTTCTTCTCTTATGGCACGTCCTCTCCCCTTTCTCTTCTCCTCTTCTTCCCTAGTTTGCTATGGCTTCCTCCCTTTTTAATTGCATAATGTCAATAAGGTCATATGGTAATTGATATGTTTTTGTTGTATGTTGTGTGATATGTGTGGGTACCAAAGATCTAAGTATAAATTTTGGATATTTTCTCTTCTTGAGGAATCAAAGGTAGTTATTTATTACTTAATAATTATATTACTAGATAACATCATTAAAGTTGATCTCATTTACTCTTTATATTTCATGTGATTTTTCTTCCTTAATGTATTTTCCAATTTTTTTCAGAGATTGTGGATACAACTCTTCTGTCAATGGAACTTGAATATCCCAATCAAAAATTAGAAGAAACAAATCTTCAGTTAGACTTCTACCAAATCCCTTTATGTACCATTTTATATCCATTTATCAAGAGATTTTTGCTTAGAAAACAAGTACGAGAACACTACTATGAGTGACTCATGTGTAATAATGAAGTTTGCATATGTTTCTTTATCTTTTCCCTGTTACATTCTTTTCCCAAGTCTTTTTTATCTTCATTAAACCAAACCATCGTCTTATAATTTTTCATGGATATGAATTAGTTGAAAAGAATTACGGGAGGAATAGGTTTCATGCATGCATGGACTTTAT
Source organism: Lupinus angustifolius (assembly GCF_001865875.1). Classification (NCBI taxonomy): domain Eukaryota; kingdom Viridiplantae; phylum Streptophyta; class Magnoliopsida; order Fabales; family Fabaceae; genus Lupinus; species Lupinus angustifolius. The sequence goes on along the minus strand of NC_032015.1, from coordinate 19,405,293 downwards.
TTATTTTATACTCCATTATCAACGAAAATCTTTTGGCCATTATTGAAGAGAAAAATAATGCATGCACGATGAACACATGGATGATGTAATGAATATATATATAATATATATAATTATCATTGACTTAAAAAAGTTATACAAATGAATAGTTCTGAGTGTGTATATATATTTACACTTTGTTTATCGGCAAAAGAAAATATTATTGAAAAAAATAACGGTTAAGGAAAACGATCCACCAAATCTAATAAAAATCTAACACAAAAAACACATAACAAATGGTTTAATACCATTCCGTGTAAGAATAAGAAAATCCCTCAAATCTTGCTTTTAATAGATTCCAAGAGTTTAGATAAATTAACTTCATCTTTTCACTCAAGTGGAAGATATAATTCTCAAATACAATCCAATTTCTAACATGCCATGTAAATAGTGATAAACCATAGAGAAATTCAAGCTTCCCTCTCCCTCCTAGTCACATGCAATAAATCTTCATGGTTTAGGAAATGTGTTTTAATATCTTTGTGAATAGTAAAAGAAAAGTCAAACCAAGAATATATTTTTTGTCAAATGTCATAAGATTTTGGGAAATAGAGAAAGATAGGGTTGACTGATTCCTTCAACCCTGCACATAATGCATAACTTGTCAAAATATTGGAATTTAAGGTGCTCTTCTTAGTAAATACAATTTTTAATTTATTTTTTCATGATTATCTTCTAAGATAAACATATCATCTTTGTCGATATATACTTTGACAGAAGTTTCTCGAATATATATTTGTTACAGTTATCCTCCTTTTAGAGCAATAAATAATTAATAAGCATTTTTGACTGAATATTTGTCTCATTTGTTATGAATCCAAATTCATGTATCAATTCATTCAGTTGAAAACCTTGCTGATATTTTCCTACTCTTCTCTCCCTCCAAAGGGAACCTTTTCTTAATTGTATTAATTTTGTTAATCACATAGTTAGGAGCTCTATAGAAAGAGGGAAAAATAGATAAAGAGGAAAATATCAACTTTAGAAGAGTTACATGACCACCAAAGGATATTAGCTTGTGTTTCCAAAGTGAAAGTTTCATTTTGAATGTCTCCGAGACAAGATACCAAGTGGAAATTAAAGCATTTTGGAGTTAGAATCAACAAGAACACCCAATAATTTAAAGGGGATCAATCCAAGTTTACAGTTGAGCTTCTCTACGACCATAAAAAAGAACCCGCTCCTTTTGAAATAACATGAAGCTACTTTTATGAAAATTATTTTCAAACCCGAGGACAACTCAAACCACTTTAATATACTTTTAAGTAACACCACATTGTATTTGATTGATTCTCTCCCTTATTAGAAAATTATCACCAACATGGTTGAGAAGTGAAGTGACTACATCCTCTTTTCTAACTTTATAACCATTCAGGATATTTCTCCTCACAACTTCTCTCATTATAGCACTAAGACCTTCTACTACTATCAAGAAAAGGAAATGCGCCAATTAATTCTCTTGTCTTAACCCACTTTCCATTTTGAAGTCACTAGTGGGGCCAATGTTGTTAAAGAATATAGTCAAACTTGGAGCAGGAGGGTGTGCTAGGATCATAGAAGCAGTGGAGTATAACACGAATAATAACTCCAATTGAAATGTTAAAAAACCGAGAGAAAATATAGAAAAGAGGGGGTTGGAGGAGGAGTACCGTTTTTTGGGAAGAAACAAAGAGGTTTTGGGTGAAAGAGCATAGCCCTGTTGTTGTTGTTGTTGTGCAATTTGAGAGGAAGAGATGAATGAAGAAATAGTGCAGCATGATTTTTTTATAGAAATAAGTGAATGAATTTTTGGTAAAATGCAAAGTTTCCACCACGTGGCAGTAGCTGTATAGAGAGAGATGAAAGGTTTATATATTTGGGTGGTTGAAGATGAAAGGGTTAGGTTTTTTTTATTAAAAAATGGGCTGGGCTTAAAATTAGGTTAAAAATGGGTTGGGCCAGAACCTTGGTCAAAATTAACCCCAAATTTCAGAAGACATTTGAGACGATTGTCTTCTACTTCCTCAATGAAAATACGCAGCCATTCTGCTATTCGATGCTCCAACACGTCGCTCTGCCACTGATTCGCTTTTCCGCCTATTTCAACATAGTTTCCACCATAAAAAATGTGGAATGGTGTGATTCGACATTTTGGAGCGCATTTTTTATAACCATGTGGCTATTATTGACAAGAATAGAGATGGTAGAAGATATCAAGGAGCTTTTAATCCACCCCCTCCATTTATTGCAGGAGATCATCTTGTCCATATGTAGTGTAAAAATCCCAATTCACATAATTTTCTTTTTTGAGTTGCAAGATGCCTTAGCATTTAAACTTCTAAAACATATCACTATGATGAGTTTGAACATCAAATAATTGTATTTGTCCATAATAAATGACATGTGATGTTTATAGGGACCAAATCAGGTGGGAGCATTTTTTTAACTTTTAGATTATTGGATGTTATTTCAATGAGAAAATATGTATATACCGACAAGAGTTTTTTATACTGTTATTAAATCATCTATCATTCATGTTAATCATCATTAGCTTTTCAAAAAAAGTAATCCAAATGGAGGGTGGATGATACACTAACTGTATATAAATCTTTACATTATTAGTGTATAAATTTTTACACTAATAGTGTATAGATATTACATTCTATTTCAATAATCATTAGTAATACTAAACCTTTTTTTTGCAACCGGAAATAACATTTTTAAAATTTAGATTCATAACCTCCTTAAAATGACAACAACTTTATTATTGTGTTGAAACTCATATTTTTAAAATAACCACATGATCATTAAATAACTTTTAATCTTAATCATTATTGATATATTGTTGGTTATGTAGTAAGTAAAAGTGCAGAGAGGAAATGTATTATGTAGAAGGCATAATTTTATTCATCAACAAGACAAATAATTTATACATCATGAAAAAGAAAACTGATCATATAAGTGCTCCAACATAGTAGATGAAAATATTCCTAACTGCCATATTGATTCTTTATTGCCTAATGAATAGAAACATAACAGATTCTGAGTCATATTTATCAACACTTCTCCTTGACTCTGGAGCTGTAAACTTCAAGTTTTTGCTATATATTGATTATTAAAATCGTCTAGATTGAACTTGGTTATGTAAGTCCATTTGATTCCTATACCCTTCTTGTGCTTAAGCATCTCTACCAACTCACATGTCTCATTTTCTCAATCATCACGAGCTCCTCATTCATTGCATCTATCAATTTCTAGTCAGTTTCAACTTCTTTATATCCTGCAACATTTGATGGTGTACTCATAGGTCCTCCAACATTTGTGTGTATCAATTCCAGCTTCTGTGTAGCATTTCATGTCCTTTTCTGCAGAAAATGAAGCCTTGTATGCTTCCCATATCGGTAGACAATGCATGTAGGAGACTTTGTTTCTATTTTTTCTTAGTGTACTGCAACTTGCTCATCTTTCATCAAATCCATGACAAAACTTTTGCCTTTCATTTGAATTTTGAACACCACTCTACCTTTTGAATCTTTAATCATGCAGCTTTTGTCTTCAAAACAAAATCTTATAGCCTTTTTTCATCAAATGAGGAACACTTAACAAATTTTAATTAATTTTCGGAACATATAAAACATCATGAATTAATTTGAAACATGTGTAACTATTAATTGTAATTGTTCATTTGCCTTTTGTTGCAATATATGCCCCATTTTCAATTCTGACTTTGGAAATAACATTTTTGTCAAGCTCTCTAAAGAGTTCTCGATCATAAGTCACGTGGTTTGTACAACCACTACCAATGAGCAAACTTTCTGTAGAATTGTTGGTGTCAAAGCATGATACTGTGAACAATTGTTCTTCTTCTGAGTGATCATCAACAGACGAGAATGTGAGAATTAGATAGTCCAAGGTTCCAATTCAATAGAGAATCATTTTTTATTCATTCTTCAATTAAGAAGGGTACAAACATATCAGTCATCATAAGTACACTTATAATTGTTGGAAACACAATCTCCCACTACATTAGTATGACGTGAACCATACATAATTTCACAATCACTTTGACATCTTGTAGGATTGCAACCACATGTTGATATCTTTATTGTCTATCTTTTAGGAGCCTCAACTCTTTTTGCTTCACTTGTGATGAAAATACTTGAAAGTTCAAAAACAAAGTTACCATAGGTGTCACACCCCGATTTTCGGCTACATGAATTTATTTAGAATCGGTACTATATTTTATAGTTAAAAATGTTGAAAAATATTTTAAGCCCAATTACCTTGGGTTTTTGGATTTTTAATATCCAGGTTCCGGAGTCAGTTACAAGGTAGGGAAGGTATTAACACCCTATCCGCCCACCTTAGGTGATACCCTTCACCAAAATACATGACTTTATTATTATCGTTATTTATTATTAAATTATCTGGTTAATTAATTAATTATTAAAATAAACAAATTTATTTATTTTTATTATTCTGTCTGACAAGATTGACTTTGGTCATTCATATCCCTACTAAGGGAATCAAGGCTTATGTAGTTCTTTAGTACAAAACATTTGTTGGTTGACATTTATTTGATTTAATTTATGGTGATATTTATTTGATTTGAAAAAAAATCTTATTAAGTAATTGCTAGGTAATAGATATTCTTCACTTTCTATTATAAAGTTGAGGCAGCTGAGATAGTGCAATGTCATTTGAGTTTTTTAAAGCTTGGGCAAATGACTTTTTCATGTGGGTTGAAGGAGGAGAAGGAGGGTTCACAGGAGGGCATTCAGTGCCATCTAAGAAGTTCCAAGGAATGAGAGGCGTGCCAACGTTCATTGTGGCCATTAATGGACTTCCAAGAAAGTTGGAGGTAGAGAAGAAGAGCCCTAGCAGAGTGTTTTCATGCTATTCCTATCCTTTCAATTTGAAACTGAATACTAGAAACTAAATTCTATATCTCCCATTAATTGATTAGAGGAGGTTAACGGAAATAAATCATATTTAAAACATGATCAAATTGATTTGATTTGATTTTCTAATTCTCAGATTGCATCCTTAATTTAATTGATTCCAAATCTCTAAAAGTTTAAATTTTCATAGGACCAAATCTTTAAAGATTAATTATTACAATCAAAATTATTTTTGCAACACAATCAGATTGATATAAAATTTTCCAATCTTAACTTGATTTGCATATTTTCTAATTGCGATATTAAGCTTATTTGATTGATTGGCAACCTTAATTTATTTGATTCCAAATCTCTAAATGTTTAATTTTCTAATCAAATTGATTTATGTAACACAATTAGATTGATATGAACTTTCTAATTTGATTTGATTTTATTCGCGTTTTTCCATATCGTAATCTTGATTTGATTTTTGAATCTTTAAAGATTTAGTTATTATCAAGGTGATTCATGCAACTAATAAAATGGATATGATGTGATTCAAATTACATAATTTCAAATCTTAAATTAATATAATAATACAATCAACTCTTTAATTCACTCATCTTTTATTTTTATATATTCAGTATTATTATTTTGAGAATAACTCTAAAAAAATCATTTTCTTTGTGAGTTCAATTACTTTAAACTTGAATTTTGGTTAACCTAATCACATAGATTTAGGAACTTTAACAAATGGTTTAGTGTTATTATTTTAAATTTCAATTTTGATTAACCTAATCATTTAGAGTTAGGAACCTTAACATAACATGTTTAGTTTTATTGTTTTTGGAAAATTATTTTTGGAATTCTATATTTTATATTTAAAAACGTTTCGGTGTTTTTCAGGGACAGAAAAAATGATTGTTCACAATAGGCAAGAATTATAATTTTAGGCATGTTAACTCTCATCAAATTTTAATTTAATATGTCACAAAACTTTTCATTTTATAAAACAATATACTCTTATTATGTGATAGAAAAACCAAAGTGTCCTATCAATTATAGAAGTAGCATTGGTGATTAAACGATGATAAGTTTTGCAAATCATACATAGATAAATATTCAGAAAGTAGATATTGTTGCACTATTTAGAATAAACCTGTAAGCAAAAGGAAAAGGGCGAAAATACGCATTACAGTAAGCTTAGCCATCTCCAACAAACACAACGTTAATAAAAATGGTTTAATGCTAATATTTCTTTGCACAATATAAGCATTAATATCACTTAATATTATCACTACTACTAAATTATATTATTAATATCTAATAAATTATATCTAATAAATTATAATATATTAATATCTACTAAATTATAATTTATTATAACTATATTATTAAAGAACATAAATTATGATCATAATATAATAAACTACTACTATTTTTGAACCCTTTTGTAAATAATCTAATAAAGTATAATCTTATTATTATTAAAATTATATGTATATTATAAATTAATTTAGTCCAAACCAAACAAGTTTGCTGTTAATTTCCTATAAAAAAGTACATTACAAGTGGATTTTAACAAGCTTTATTAAAAAATTGGTTTTTAAATAATTGTTATCACTATAATTTCATATTAAATTCCACAACCAACCAATAAAATGATTTAAATAATATATTACAAAGGACTAATTCATTAAAAAAACCAATTATGAACCTTTCTAAATTTCAAAGTATTTGTTTAACATATACTTTTATCCATGGGTGGATGGATCGCTCCGTTTAATTATTTTAAAGAATATATGTGATTTATCAACAACCATTCAAAGGATGGGCTGAGAAAAGAAAGTTAGTCATCACAACCCTTCCTACATCTTCAACGTTACTATTATTTTTATATTCCTAAAATCAATTAAGAAAATATTCATATTTGTTTGATTTTACAGTCATTATTTATTACTGAAGAAAATACTTTTATTATTACTATGTTTGGATTCCTATTTCAAAGATTTAATTATACTACCTATCTTTAAAATTAGTTACCATCATTTCAAAAAGTTTTTTAATATTTAATTGTTAATTAAATTTTAACGTACAAAACTTGGTTTCAGGTTTGTTCAAAGATATTACAATAATATAGATGAAATCTTAAACTTGTCTCCATCTTTATTATAATTCTTTTTAATAAACCTTTATATTAATTGCGGATAATGGATGAAAGAGTTTATATAGTTCAAGCTCTATTTTATATATTTATTTATTACAGAAAAAATATTATATGTTATTATTATTGTTTAGATTTATTAGTTACATTTTATTATTATCAGAGCCATGACGGGATTCCCGGATAGTGTGAGGCTAGACACTAATGGATTGGTAGCCCATATTCTATCTACTGTAGATTGGTTGCACATACTTGTATAGACAATTTGTTTGACACTGGTTTTTGTGTGGTTAGAAAATAAGTTATTTGGTGTTTTTTAGTGTGTTTCAAGTGAGGGCTAAGGGATCTACTTAATGATCAAAACAAGAGGGTTTAGGATAGGAATATACTAGTTTAAAAAAATACTTCTCAGACTTGTCATCCCATCTAAAAAAATAATTGATAATGGTCCTCTTCCCTTAGAATAAAGAACTCATGTTGGGTATTACTGAAACATAGGAATAGTTAGAAAAACAATGAAGAACAGATGCCCAATTAATTTTGACCTCGGGAGCAGGAATAAGAACAATCAAGAAAACATGTTTGGGTATATCTAGAAGTTTGGGAAAATAATAAAAACATCCAAGAACATAGGTCGAATTACTATCTGAACATCTGAACTATATAAAAAGACAACAAATAATGATGGTCGGGGTACCTCTGAATCTGGGGAACAAGAACAAAAACATCATATAGCGCATGTCTGAGTACTATTAGGACATGTGAACAAGAATAAAAAAATAAGAAAGCATGTGGATATACAAATGGAAACACAACGTCGAAATCCATGCTAATTAATATAGAGATAAAAGCCACTAACATAGAGATGAGAAAACAGAGAAATAAACCTAAGTTAGTGTATTCATATGGAGACAAAAACAAAGAGGTAAAGTACAATGTTGCAATGGAGACGAGACATTTTGGTTTTTGATATTTTTTTAGAAAGTGAAAGAATGTGTCATTTGAAATACTACAATTGTCTTAAAAGTTTCTAAAATTCAACATCAACTATGAAGAATAAGCCTTAAAAACAGAAGTCTGGCATCTAATAACTTTCAATAATCTAGCACAATCAAAATCAAAATCGTAGCATCCATTACTTTTACCATCTCACATAATACAGATTATTAATAAAGAAGATAGGTATGTCGCTCTAAAGTATCTCCAATCTCTGTTGAAAGTGGTTGGTAGAGTATGATACATTTCCAAGTTTTGAAGTATAGATCCCATCATATGCTAACGTATGAATTGTGTTAAGTGTATTAATCTGGACTTATGGATCATGTAATCTGCAATGCAATTGCCAATGTTATTTAAAATATTTGCTAACATTGTATGCATTTTGTCACCTCACTTTTTAATGTTTTTATTCCTACTTGAATAATGTCCAAAAGAAAAGTGTGAGGTTTGTTATTTACCAATCCTCCCCCAAACTTGATATTTTGCATTTACCAATCCTACTTTTTCGTAATATCCATAGACATCACATTTGGGAATATTTGTAGATTAAAAATTAGGCATACCTTGGCATACATGAATATTTTATTGATTATCATTCTAGCTTATGAACGCTAAAAATTTGAGCTCGCTAACATGCTAGAAAGTTCAAGAACTTTAATTGAGTTAGTCTTAAGCTGAAAACATAGTTCGCAACGAACTTGATCGAAACACAATTCGACTCAATTCTTAACAAGACGAGATAAGCTAATCTCAAGTCAAGTAATTTTCCCCCTAATGGAAAGACATAATTTTTAAATTGGAATAATATACAACAAATAGTGTGAATGAGATAATCTTGTAAGATTAATTTTATGACTTCATGAATTTACATTATGTGCAACAAACCTTGCCAATGAGTTAATCCTTTAAATTTAAATATTTTAGTAAATAATACAATGGACAACAATTTATTTGATGTGTGCCAACAATTTATTATAATTCATTTTAATAGACCTTTATATTAATTATTGGTAATAGATGAAAGAGTTTATGTACTTTGATAAGTGCCAAATATACCTAAAAATCATATACTTTTATGACACTTATCTTAAGAATAATTGAGAAAAACCAACTTAAAACAATACATTTTGTATAAAATATCATAATTTAGTATATTTGTGTTTGCATTGCCTTTTTATGTATTTTTTAGGAAATAAAATGAAGAAAAGAAGAGAAAATATTCATGGTCAAAAAGCAACAAAAGTCAAGAAAACCAAGGTGCTCAACCAGGCAACTGAGCGTGGAACAAGCCCCGCTGAGCTGACCTGTCCACCTGCCTGACCTGGCCACCTGCTTGACTTGGACCAAACTGCTCAACTAGGCAGCTGAGTGGACCGGCTTAGCCGCTCAGCCTACCACCAGACTAGGCCTGACCTAGTAAGAAATATGATTGACACGGTCAGACACGAGCTTGGCACAAGCCAAGCTGCTGAACAAGCTACTCAGCGGTCAAACCAAGCTGCTCAATGGAGAACCAGACTCCTGGCCAGATCAGGAAGCACCAAGCCACGTCCCAGTCAACATGGTCAGAAGCTGCTGAACAAGCAGCTCAGTGGTGAAGCAGGTGCGTTGGGCGGTGCTTACCAGATTTGACTTAACCATCAAGTAAACCATGAAGTCATCCATGACCTCACCTCAAGTAGTCCACCATAGGCTTTTCAGAAGTAGCTCACAATAGTTGGTCTCATAGCCCACAACTAGCTTTGGTGAGTCATGCACAAGGAGGTGACTAAGCTACTTGGTCAAGGGACCAAACCCATGCCGAAGGGTTTGGTCAGCTGCTTAGCGCTCTAGCTAAGCAGCTCAGTGGTCTGGAATGGGGCCTATGAATATAGGCCATTTCCTTCGAGCAAAACAAAATGAAACACACCATTTCTTCATAAAATTCTCTCCAAAACACTTGAAGGCTAGAATTCTCTCATTTAGGAATTCTTTCTTAGCTTAGAGTTTTCATTGTCAAAGCAAGTTTTGTAATTTGTAGTTTAGAATTCAAGAGGAGAAAAGGAGAAGGCAAATGAGATGCAAAAATCAATTTTGTACTCTCATTTGGAACTCAAAAGCATCCAATCCTTGGATGGATAGCTCATGCTCCTAAACATTTTCTTTTGAAAAAGGTTATGTATTTTCTACTTCTTCTTAATTTACAAAAGTTTGAATTTAATCATTGAAGTTGGTGTTTTGGTTAATATTATTTGTTTGAGAAGAACTTAAGGCTCTTTTTAGATTGATCACCTAAAAATGATTTCAAGTCAAAACTACTTGTCTCAAACACTTAACAAATAACCTTTGGAGTAGTTGTACTACTTAGTTTATTTGCAAAGTTAAGCTTGCTTTTCTTAAGATCTTACATTCATCACTCGTTCAATATTAGAGTCACCAATGGTTA
>NC_032015.1:19393011-19394707 GCF_001865875.1 Lupinus angustifolius | reverse complement strand
AGTAGTTTAAACTCAAAAAGAAGATGAGAAATATATTTTCCTTATTCAAAAAGATTTTGTCTCCTCAAGAATTTGTTAATATTTAGTTTTATGTTTATTATGTTTACTTGTTCATATTCACATTCAAACCAACCAAAGTATGTTTAAACCATTATTTGTGTTTTGACATGTTTACATGATTTATTTTACTAGGCAATTCCTTGTGGTTCGACATAACCCTATACTATACTACAATTGGATCTTGAAAGAGGTGTAAATTATAACATAGTAAAGTGTTATTCATAAATTTATTTGTTGAAAACACCTTTTAATATACAAAAGTGATGAAACTAACTTACTAACTTTTATTTATTGTTATTTACTTTACGCATTTTATTTATTCTTTAGTACCAAGCTTCCTTAAGGAAGAAGTTTGGTTTGTTAATAAAATGAACCCGAAAAGGAGTAAATAAATAAAATGTCACTAAATTTATTATTCTTTTCTTCTTTAGTTATTTATTTGTTATCTAACAACTAACTATTCACCACTTTTATATATTAGAATACCATTAAACCGATGTTGGAATTTATTTCACAAAATCGAGATGGTATTCAAAGGTACTTAATAATTATGTGATAGGTAATTGCTTCGATACCATTATACCGGCGTTAGAATTTATTCTAACAAATCCGAGATGTGGCAAAGAAGGAATGACTTATTTACATGATTATTAAGAAAGTAAGTTGTAACTGGAATATTCTTGAAACCATTATACCAGCGTAGGAATTTATTTCAACAAAGTCGAGATGACGTACAAAGAATAAAACCGAGTTCTCTTACTTATAAAAGGAACATAAAAGTAATTGAGAGTATTAATCTTTCAACAAATTGACACTATTGTCAGGATGATTTGTTGAGAGGAGAATACTCCCAACTACAATAAAAAAACAACCGATACACCGCGTTTCAACATAGTTCCAACCCTATTTTATATATTTATTTATTATAGAATAGTATTATATGTTATTATTATTGTTTAGATTTATTATTTACATTTTATTATTATCAAAGCCACGACAAGATTCCACGGACAGTGTGAGGCTAGAAACTAATGGCTTCGCAGTCCTTATTGTGTCTACTACAGATTGGATGCACTTACTTGTAGAGACAATTAGGTTGACACTGATTTTTGTGTTGTTAGAAAATAAGTTATATGGTGTTTTTATGTGTGTTTGAAGTGCGGGCTAAGGGATCTACTTAAAGATCAAAATACGATGGTTTAGGATAGGAACATACCAGTTTTAAAAAATAATTCTAAGATTTGTCATCCAATTTTAAAAGAAGAATTGAATATGATCCTCATTACCTAGAATTAAGAAATCACGTCGGGTACTGTTGAAACATAGGAATAGTAAGAAAAACAAAGAAGAATGGATGTCCAATTAATTCTTGAGCTCAGGAATAGGAATAAGAACAATCAAGAAACAAGTTGGGGTATATCCAGAAGTTGGGGACAATAATAAACACATCCAAGAAAATAGGTCGAATTACTATATGAACTTGTAAACTATATAAAAAGACACCAAATAATGATGGTCGGGGTACCTGTTAAGCTAGGGAACAAGAACAAAAACAACAAGTAGTACATGTTTGAGTACTATTAGGACATGTGAACAAGAATAAAAAAATAAGAAAGCATGTGGATATTCAAGTGGA
>NC_032015.1:19363670-19392911 GCF_001865875.1 Lupinus angustifolius | reverse complement strand
CCTTAAGGAAGAAGTTTGGTTTGTTAATAAAATGAACCCGAAAAGGAGTAAATAAATAAAATGTCACTAAATTTATTATTCTTTTCTTCTTTAGTTATTTATTTGTTATCTAACAACTAACTATTCACCACTTTTATATATTAGAATACCATTAAACCGATGTTGGAATTTATTTCACAAAATCGAGATGGTATTCAAAGGTACTTAATAATTATGTGATAGGTAATTGCTTCGATACCATTATACCGGCGTTAGAATTTATTCTAACAAATCCGAGATGTGGCAAAGAAGGAATGACTTATTTACATGATTATTAAGAAAGTAAGTTGTAACTGGAATATTCTTGAAACCATTATACCAGCGTAGGAATTTATTTCAACAAAGTCGAGATGACGTACAAAGAATAAAACCGAGTTCTCTTACTTATAAAAGGAACATAAAAGTAATTGAGAGTATTAATCTTTCAACAAATTGACACTATTGTCAGGATGATTTGTTGAGAGGAGAATACTCCCAACTACAATAAAAAAACAACCGATACACCGCGTTTCAACATAGTTCCAACCCTATTTTATATATTTATTTATTATAGAATAGTATTATATGTTATTATTATTGTTTAGATTTATTATTTACATTTTATTATTATCAAAGCCACGACAAGATTCCACGGACAGTGTGAGGCTAGAAACTAATGGCTTCGCAGTCCTTATTGTGTCTACTACAGATTGGATGCACTTACTTGTAGAGACAATTAGGTTGACACTGATTTTTGTGTTGTTAGAAAATAAGTTATATGGTGTTTTTATGTGTGTTTGAAGTGCGGGCTAAGGGATCTACTTAAAGATCAAAATACGATGGTTTAGGATAGGAACATACCAGTTTTAAAAAATAATTCTAAGATTTGTCATCCAATTTTAAAAGAAGAATTGAATATGATCCTCATTACCTAGAATTAAGAAATCACGTCGGGTACTGTTGAAACATAGGAATAGTAAGAAAAACAAAGAAGAATGGATGTCCAATTAATTCTTGAGCTCAGGAATAGGAATAAGAACAATCAAGAAACAAGTTGGGGTATATCCAGAAGTTGGGGACAATAATAAACACATCCAAGAAAATAGGTCGAATTACTATATGAACTTGTAAACTATATAAAAAGACACCAAATAATGATGGTCGGGGTACCTGTTAAGCTAGGGAACAAGAACAAAAACAACAAGTAGTACATGTTTGAGTACTATTAGGACATGTGAACAAGAATAAAAAAATAAGAAAGCATGTGGATATTCAAGTGGAGACACAACGTCGAAATCCATGCTAATTAATGTAGAGATAAAAGCCACTAACATAGAGATGAGATAACAGATAAAGAAACAAAAGTTAGTGTGTTCATATGGAGAAAAAACAAAGAGATGAAGTACAATGTTATGATGGAGCCGAGACATTATGGTTTTTGATTTTTTTTTTATACAGTTAGAGAACATGTCTTTTGAAATAATACAATTGTCTTAAAAGTTTCTAAAATTCCACGCCTCATTCTTGGAATGACTGGAAACAATGTTTTATAATTTCTAAGATTTCTCGAATTCAAACTCACATTTGTTGGAATATCAAATAATTTAAGTAACCACTCAAGCATATTTTCATATTTATTTTCTATTTTGAGTGAAAATGTTAACAAAAGATGATCGAAGAAACACAACCTAGCTTTTCAACTAATAAAAAATTTCATGATGCGCTAGCTTCTTACTTCAACATCAACTACTAAGAATAAGCCTTAAAAACATAAGTCTGACATCTAATCACTTTCAATCATCTACCACAATAAAAATCAAAATCCTAGCCTCCGTTACTTTTACCATCTCACATAATACAGATCTTTAATAAAGAAGACAGGTAGATCGCTATAAAGTAACTCCAATCTCTGTTGAAATTGGTTGGTAGAGTATAATACATTTCTAAGTTTTGATGTACGGATTCCATCATATGATAGTGTATCAATTGTGCTTAATGTATTAATCTGGACTTATGGATCATGTTATCTGCAATGCAATTGCCACTATTATTTAAAACATTTGATAACATTGTATGGATTTTGTCACCTCACTTTGTAATGTTTTTTTTCTACTTGAACAATGTCCTTTAGAAAAGTGTGAGGTTTGTTATTTACTAATCCTCCCCAAAACTTGATATTTTAGATTTACAAGACATTAAGGTACAATTTAGTATCCTACTTTTTCTTAATATCCATAGACCCCACAATTATGAATATTTGTAGATTTAAAAATAGGCATGCCTTGGCATTAAGTGAATATTGTTTGAGCTTCAGATTTTTTATTGATCATCATTCGAGCTTATGAACGTTACAAATTTGAGCTTGCTAACATGCTTGAAAGTTCAAGAACTTTAACTGAGCCGGTCTTAAGTTGAAAAATAGTTTGCAATGAACTTTGATCGAAACACAATTCGACTTAATTCTTAACAAGATGAGATAAGCTAACCTCTAGTCAAGTCATTTGCACTATAATGGAAAGAATTAATTATTAAGTTGGAATAATGCACAACAAATAGTGTGAATGATATATCATTTAAGATTAATTTTAGCACTTCAAGAATTTACATTATATGCAACAAATATTGGCCATGAGTTAATCCTTTATATTTAAATATTTTAGTAAATAATACAATGGACAACAATTTTTTTGATGTGCGCCAAATCGTTTTAATTTGTGTCCTTATAAATAATTTTCATTTGACTACAGTAATCTGATCAAAATAACATTATGCCAATGCCAACGAGAATGTGAGAATTAGATAGTCCAAGTTTCCAATTCAATACATAATCAGTTTTTATTCATTGTTCATTTAAGAAGGATACAAAAATATCAGCCATCATAAGTACACATGCAATTGGTATACTTTATTTCACATTCACGTTGACATCTTAGAGGATGGCAACCACCTGTAGTAAGCCTTACTGGCCTAATATGTTTACTTTATTTCACATTCACGTTGACAATTGCATGTGTACTTATGATGCCTAATATGTTTGTACCCTTGTTACATGAAGAATGAATAAAAACTGATTATGTATTGAATTGGAAACTTGGACTATCTAATTCTCACATTCTTGTTGGCATTGGCATGATGTTATTTTGATCAGATTACTTTAGTCAAATGAAAATTATTTATAAGGACACAAATTAAAACAATTTGGCGCACATCAAAAAAATTGTTGTCCATTGTATTATTTACTAAAATATTTAAATATAAAGGATTAACTCATTGGAAAGATTTGTTACACATAATGTAAATTCTTGAAGTACTAAAATTAATCTTAAAAGATATCTCATTCACACTATTTGTTGTGCATTATTCCAACTTAAAAATTAATTCTTTACATTACAGTGCAAATGACTCGACTAGAGGTTAGCTTATCTCATCTCGTTAAGAATTAAGTCGAATTGTGTTTTGATCAAAGTTCATTGCAAACTATTTTTCAACTTAAGACCGACTCAGTTAAAGTTCTTGAACTTTCTAGCATGTTAGCTAGCTCAAATTTGTAACGTTCATAAACTTGAATGATGATCAATAAAAAATCTGAAGCTCAAACAATATTCATAAATGTGATGTCTATGGATATTAAGAAAAAGTAGGATACTAAATTGTACCTTAATATCTTGTAAATATAAAATATAAGTTTTGGGGAGGATAAGTAAATAACAAACCTCACACTATTCTTTTGAAAATTGTTCAAGTAGGAAAAAAAAAACAATATAAAGTGAGGTGACAAAATCCTTACAATGTTAGCAAATATTTTAAATAACAGTAGTAATTGAATTGCAGATAACATGATCCATAAGTCCAGATTGATACACTGAACACAATTGATACACTATCACAAGATTGAATCCATACATCAAAACATAGAAATGTATTATACTCTACCAACCACTTTAAACAGAGATTGGAGTTACTTTAGAGCGACCTACCTGTCTTCTTTATTAAAGATCTGTATTATGTGAGATGGATAGAGTAATGGAGGCTAGGACTTTGATTTTTGTTGAGGTAGATGATTGAAAGTGATTAGATGCCAGACTTCTGTTTTTCAGGCTTATTCTTAGTAGTTAATGTTGAAGTAAGAAGCTAGCGCACCATGAAATTTTTTATTTGTTGAAAAGCTAGGTTGTGTTTCTTCGATCTTCTTTTGTTAACATTTTCACTCAAAATAGAAAATAAATATGAAAATGTCCTTGAGTGGTTTCTTACATTATTTGATATTCCAACAAATGTGAGCTTGAATTCTAGAAATCTTAGAAATTATAAAACGTTGTTTCCATTCATTCCAAGAATGAGGCAGTGGAATTTTAGAAACTTTTAAGACAATTGTAGTATTTCAAATGACATGTTCTCTAACTCTTTAAAAAAATATCAAAAACCAAAATATCTCGGCTCCATCATAACATTGTACTTTATCTCTTTGTTTTTATCACCATATGAACACACTAACTTATGTTTCTTTCTCTGTTATCTCATCTCTAGGTTAGTGGCTTTTATCTCTATATTAATTAGGATGGATTTCGACGTTGTGTCTCCACTTGAATATCCACCTGCTTTCTTATTTTTGTATTCTTGCTCACATGTCCTAATAGTACTCAGACATGTGCTATTTGTTGTTTTTGTTCTTGTTCCCTAGCTTCACAGGTACCCGAACCATCATTATTTGTTGTCTTTTCATGTAGCTCACAAGTTCAGATAGTAAATCGGCCTATTTGCTTGGATGTTTTTATTATTGTCCCCAACTTCTGGATATACCCCAACCTGTTTTCTTGGTTGTTCTTATTCCTGTTCCCGAGCTCAAGAATTAATTGGACATCCATTCTTCTTTGTTTTTCTTACTATTCCTATGTTTCAACAATACCCGACGTGATTTCTTAATTCTTGGTAATGAGGAACATATTCAATTTTTCTTTTAAAATTGGATGACAAGTCTTAGAAGTATTTTCTAAAACTGGTATGTTCTTATCCTAAACCCTCGTATTTTGATCTTTAAGGGTGTGTTTGGGAGTACCATTTTGGTGGGGGAGGGAAGGAAGGGGAGGGTTTAGGAGAGGGATTCCCTTTTTTGGGAGTTTAGTGGAGGAGAGGGGAGGGTTTTGAAGGATTTTTCAAACCCCCTCAAACCCTCCAAATGCCAAAATAGCTAGTTCCCCCAAATTGGGGTGTTTTGGGAGGAAAATAAGTCAAATTACCTAACTACCCTTACTAATATTATTCTATAACGTATAATACATAACATACTATAGATTTTTTAAAGGAGGAAGAGGGGTAAAATAGTATTTTTGTATTATATTAACCCTCAATCCCCTCCTATCTAAATTCCACACTCCCAAACAAGGGAGGGGTTTAGTTAAATTTGCCCTCCCTTCTCCTTCCTTTCTTCCCCCCTCTTTACCCTCTCATCCCTCTCCTTTCCTTTCCCTCCTAACTCCCAAACAAAGCCTAAGTAGATCCCTTAGCCCACACTTCAAACACACTAAAAAACATCAAATAACTTATTTTCTAACAACACAAAAATCAGTGTGAACCTAATTGTCTCTACATGTAAGTGCAGCCAATCTGCAGTGGACACAATAAGGGCTACGAAGCCATTAGTGTCTAGCCTCACACTGTCCATGGAATCCTATTTTGGCTCTGATAATAATAAAATGTAACTAATAAATCTAAACAATAATAATAACATATAATACTATTCTATAATAAATAAATATATAAAATAGGGCTGAAACTACGTAAACTCTTTCATTTATTACCACTATTAAAATGAATTATAATAAAGATGGAGACAAGTTTAAGATTTAATCTATACTATTAAAATATCTTTGAACAAACATGAACTTAAATTTTGTTCGTTAAAATTTAATTAAAAAATAAATATTAAAAAAACAATTTGACATAATAATAACTAAAATGAAAGAAAGGTAGTATAATTAAATCTTTGACATAGGAACCTAAACATAGTAATAATAAAATTATTTTCTTCAGTAATAAGTAATGACTGTCAAATCAAACAAATATGAACCTTTGTTTTAATTGATTTAAGGAATATAAAAATAATAGTAACTTTGAATATGTTGGAAGGGTTGTGATGAATCACTTTCTTTTCTCAGCCCATCCTTTGAATGGCCATTGATAAATCACATCTATTCTTTAAAATAATTATAAAAAAAACAACCAATCAAACATTTTGTCTCCATGAATCACTTAGTCTTAATTTCCAATTGCACATGAGCATACTCCTGACCTAGATAAACTCATGTGAAAATTCTATTATATCTTTTATAAATAAATAGATAATTAAAAATAATATAATAAAACAAGTTAAATGTATAATATTATCCATTATATTAACTACTTCCTTGCCTAATCTCGTCTCCCGATCATAGAACTCTTGTTTAAGGACCAAAACATTCTGATAATTAGACATAAGGAGAGTATTCTACCTTTTGTTCGTAAAAATGTGGTGGCAATTCCAAATCTTTTAGAAGATAGTATAATTTTCCTTCACCTTTTTCATAAGTTGTATAATAGGCGTTAACCAAAAATTAAGATGTGACAAGTATAATTGAATATGTCAGAAATTTAAACTTTTTATTTGTATATAAAATTGATTAAATACATATGAAAGGAAAATTTATTTGCAAGACGTTTATCCAATATTTGGAAAAATCTAAACCCCAATGTATCTTACATATCAAACACTAATTCTCAATCCCAAAAGGGGACACTCAGTATATAAGAGAGGGCGATAGTAATAGATTGAATACAATTAGTAACCCAACCAAAAGGAGCGACTGATTTTTGTGTTGTTAGAAAATAAGTTATTTGGTGTTTTTTAGTGTGTTTCAAGTGCGGGCTAAGGGATCTACTTAAAGATCAAAATATGAGGGTTTAGGATAGCAACATACCAATTTTAAAAAATAATTCTAAGACTTGTTATCCAATTTTAAAAGAAAAATTGAACATTTTCCTCATTACCTATAATAAAGAAATCACGTCGGGTACTGCTGAAACATAGGAATAGTAAGAAAAACAACGAAGAATGAATGTCCAATTAATTCTTGAGCACGGGAACATGAATAAGAACAATGAAGAAAAAAAAGTTGGGGTATATCCAGAAGTTGAGGAAAATAATATAAACATCCAAGAAAATAGGTCGAATTACTATCTGAACCTGTGCACTATATAAAAAGACAACAAATAATGATGGTCGGGGTACCTGTGAAGCTAGGGAACAAGAACAACAACAACAAATAGCACATGTATGAGTACTATTAGGACATGTGAACAAGAATAAAAAAAATAAGAAAGTTGGTGGATATTCAAGTGCGGGCTAAGGGATCTACTTAAAGATCAAAATATGATGGTGTCACGCCCCCGATTTTCGTCTACGCGACCTCTCGAGTGGCCAATACATTTTTTACTGTAAAAAATGTAGAAAAATCGTTTTAGCCCAATTACCTTGGGCTTTTGGATTTTTGATATCCAGGTTCGGAAGTCAATTACATGGTAGGGAATGTTCATTGTTAAATGGTGAAAGAAAAGAACAACAGTGAAATTTCATCACAATGCTAGGTCCAGTCAGTTTTTTATATTCACACATTATGTTCATAACGTTTTAATTGCCTACATATAATTATTTTTTTTATTATTATGATAATTACAATTTTTCATGATATATTAATTTAGCATATATGATATAACATGATGATATCAGTGCAAATAATGAACAATTAAATGCAAACCTGATAAGCGGTGAATAGAATACCCAGCAAAAAAGAAACACTTGTGGCATGAAAAGATTGGAGGTATTTTTTAATTTCCCAGCGCTTGGACACGTGTCAGTGCCTGGTTGAGGGAGAGAGAGGGTGTACCAGTTGCACCGTGCGCCTACCCGTGCTGGATGCAGACGTTTGGATACGTCCAAACACGTGGCGCTACGAGACTGGATGGAAGGATGGGCTCACGGTTTGAGCAATGAGCATGCGTATAGGGGATTCGTGTTCTCCAAGGATAGGATATGGTGCGGCGCTGTGTAGAGAGACCGGGACGTGTTTCGTCCCATGATTGGCCGATCTGGAGCGTGAAAGGGAAAGGTCCATGCGGCGCACCGTGAGGTGTTGGATGACCGAGGGTGTAGGATAGTGTGATGTGCGTGCCTACACTGAATCCCGTCTTCTTCAAGGGCGTGATCCGATGTAGTGAGATGCACCAAGAGCGTGCAACGTTTCGTGCACTGATTGGTTGGGCTTTCTTAGTCAACCCAGATGCAAAAAAAAAGTATGACAATCGTAGGGCTTTGGGTGAGGGTGCACGGATAAATGATGAACCCACCCTCACAGAATTGATTCTCGCAGCAAATTTTTTTTATTTTTTCTCTTTTTTGGATGTTTTGCCAGTGTTTCAGTAACACTTATTGTCTTATTCCCCTCTCCCTAAACACTATTTATAGAAAAAAATTAACACACTAAAATCCCTAAAAATTTGCCTACCCCCTCTTTAATTTTTACTAAACCAAATATCCTTTTTTTTAAAAAACCCAATCAACCTGATTTGATTCCCCATTAACCATGAGATTTGAAAATTGATTTCAAATCTGAATTTTGAATTTCAAATCTGAATTTTGAATTTCAAATCTGAAATTTGAAATTTGAAAATGATTCCTTGTTAGTTTAAATTTAAAATCTTTTGAAAATCTTTTTTTTTTTGTTTTATCCGAAAATCAATAAATAACCCCATTTTTTATTTTTATTATTAATTTTTTTTTAAATTAGAAAATAAAAACCTTCTATTATTATTAGTTATTATGACATCCAATTGTGATTTTAAGAGGAATAAGCATGATATTTTATTTAAATGCTAAAAAAATTCCGAAAATTAGTTTTAAAATATCTTTCACCATCTTCTATTTATTGAAAGCTATTAAGAAAAAAAATTAAAAAGAAAAAAAAATTCTCCTACCTTTTTATATTCCTTTTGTTTTGGAAGACGACATGTGGGCCTATGGTGGCCCAAACATTAGTTTAAAAAAAACTATTTTTAGCGCTTAGACTTTATTTGTATTTTCTTAAAATGAAAAACTTATTATTTTGGAAATGAATTGGGCTTTTGTTTCTGGGCCGGACAAAAATGGGTGTTCACATCTGCCCATCTTTACTTGTTGCTTACCTGATATCAAATAAACCGGGGTTTGAGAGGTATCATGGTAAGTAACAAGTAAAAAAATGAATGATATTTTGTCAAGACTCAGGAAAAGTCCTTTTGACAAGGTGCCGAATTTAGGTCAGGGATTTGTTGAGGCACCCGTATTGCCATAGAAAATTTAGGGATTTGTTGAGGCACCCGTATTGCCATAAGGAGTGAAGGATTTGTTGAGGCACCCGTGTTTCCCTAAGAAGTCAGGGATTTGTTGAGGCACCCATGCTGCCATAGAAAATTTAGGGATTTGTTGAGGCACCCATATTGCCATTAGGAGTCAGGGATTTATTGAGGCACCCATGCTGCCATAGAAAATTTAGGGATTTGTTGAGGCACCCGTATTGCCATAAGGAGTTAGGGAATTGTTGAGGCACCCATACTGCTATAGAAAATTTAGGGATTTGTTGAGGCACCCGTATTGCCATAAAGAGTCAGGGATTTGTTCAGGCACCCATGCTGCCATAGAACATTTAGGGATTTGTTGAGGCACCCGAATTGCCATAAGGAGTCAGGGATTTGTTGAGGCACCCATGCTGCCATGGAAAATTTAGGGATTTGTTGAGGCACCCTTATTGCCTTAAGGAGTCAGGGATTTGTTGAGGCACCGATGCTGCCATAGAACTCAGGTTTATGTGGTCGATAGAGGAAACCTTAGGTGGCCTTAGAGCACTTTGTTGAATGCATGGTTTGCGTAGTGTTGGACTTATGAGATTAATGCCAATGCTTGTGTATGGATGCAGTTACTCCAGCGGGATGTCATATGAGTGTGTTTGTTTCTGATTTATTGAAAGACAATGTTATGCTTCTGCCACACCCCGTTATGCTAGACATGCTGAAAATTGTTAAGACACTTGGACCTCTCTTTTACCAAGGTTCGTGCTTATGACCCCCTTTTCCTCGTTTTAGTTGCGATGCATCGGGATGGACCAAAAACTTTGATCAATCTTTTTCGTAAAAAATTTCGTTTATTGGAAAATGACTTGCTTGCTGAAAGACATTGTAATATATAAAAACCAAATTTATTTGCTTTCCATTAGCTTTTTTAAAGAAAATGAAAGTGATACAAGCTTGCCGTAGCAAGGAGCCCTGACCCAGATCTTACAACTAATTTCAATAACTACCCGAGTTTGAGAAGAGAGATTTTTTCACAAAAAAAAAAAAATTTGCCCCAGTATCTGATTCTGATATTGATTCCTTCAAAGAAGATTGATGCTACTTGGTAGATGTCTCAAAAGATTTTGCCCCAGCTTTTGGCAATTCTTCGGCTTCCGAGTTTTTTGTTTTGTAGGAGGACCCTTCATGAATAATACTTCTTCACTGCATCCGAATTTATAGTGAGATGTAGATCTTCTCCATCCATATCAGTTAGGATTACGACTCCACCAGAAAAAGCTTTCTTGACTACATATGGGCCTTCGTAGTTTGGAGTCCATTTACCTCGGCTGTCTTTCTGGATCGGCAATATCTTCTTCAGCACCAAATCTCCTTCCCTAAACTGACGGGGCCGAACCTTCTTTGAGTAAGCCTTCATCATTCTCTTCTTATACAATTGTCCATGGCAAATTGCAGTTAGCCTTCGACCATCTATCAGATTCAGTTGATCATGTCAAGCCTGAACCCATTCTGACTCATTCAGGCCTGCTTCTGCCAAAACCCTTAGAGATGGGCTCTCTACCTCAAGTGGAAGAACAGCTTCCATACCATAAACCAGGGAATACGGAGTAACTCCCATGGAAGTGCGGACTGAAGTACGATAACCGTCTAACGCGAATGGTAGCATTTCGTGCCAATCTTTGTAAGTCACTACCATCTTCTGGACTATCTTCTTGATGTTCTTATTGGCTGCTTCGACGGCTCCATTCATCTTGGGTCGGTAAGGCGAAGATGTGTGATGTTTTATTTTGAAAATTTTACACATCGCAGTCATCATCTTGTTGTTCAGGTTGGTTGCAATGTCGGTAATGATCTGATTGGGTAACCCATATCAACATATTAACTCTCTTTTTATGAACCTAAGGACTACCTTCCGGGTTACGCTAGCATAGGAGTTTGCTTCCACCCATTTAGTGAAGTAATCTATAGCAACCAGGATGAACCAATGTCCTTTAGAGGCCTTCGGCTCTATGGGTCCAATGACGTCCATTCCCCATATGGAAAATGGCCAAGGCGACGTTAAGACCATCAAGGGGTTTGGAGGTGCATTGATGTTGTCCGCGTATATCTGCCATTTGTGGCACTTCGTCACATAGTTGCAGCAATCAGTTTCTATTGTCAACTAGAAGTACCCTACTCTCATGATCTTCTTGGCCATAGCATGCCCATTCGCATGGGTCCCAAAAGTTCCCTCATGTACCTCTTCCACCATCCTCTGAGCTTCCTTGGCTTCTAGGCATCAGAGGAGTACCATATCGTGATTTCTTTTGTAAACAACATCCCCACTCAAAAAGAAATTTGTGGCTAATCTTCTGAGTGTTTTTTTGTCGGTCTTTGAGGCATTCGGAGGATAGACCTGTCTTCTTAGGTATTCTCTTATGTTGTGGTACCATGGCTTACCGTCAGGCTCTTCTTCAATTGTATGACACTAAGCTGGTTCAGTGCTGTCTTTTATTTGGAACAGGAGAAAATTGTCCCCTCCCACGTGAAACATCGAGGATAAGGTTGTCAATGCATCCACCAGCCTATTGTCTTCTCTGGGGATATGGTAAAAATTCACTTGATCAAATTGTTCACTCAGCTTTTGGATGTAATTTCTGTAGGGCACCAATTTGCTATTACGAGTTTCCCATTCTCCTTTTATTTGATGGATCACTAGGCAGAATCCCCAAATACTTCTAGGATCTTTGCTTTTGCATCAATAGCAGCCTTCAGTCCCAAAGCACACGCCTCGTATTCTGCTATGTTATTGGTACAGTCAAAGCATAGTCTAGCAGTAAAGGGCAGGAACTTCCCATCTGGAGATATCAACACAACACCTACTCCATGCCTGAATGCGTTGGAGGCCCCATCAAAGACTAGGGTCCATTTTTCTTCCTCTCTCGATTCATCGGATAAAGCCATGATGTTCTCCTATGGAAACTCATACTTCATATGCCCCAGTTTGTCTACGGGTTGATCGGCCAAGTAGTCAGCAATAACACTTCCTTTCACAGCCTTTTGCATCACATACACGATGTCATATTCAGATAACAACACCTGCCATCTAGCAATCCTTCCGGTCAGTATGTGTTTCTCAAAGATATACTTGACGGGATCCATTCTTGACACTAACCAAGTAGTGTGACTCAACATGTACTGTCTCAAACGGCGAGAGGCCCAGACTAGGGCGCAACATGTAGGTTCTAACAATGAGTATTTTATTTCGCAAGCTGTGAATTTATTTCTCAAATAATAGATGGTTTGCTTTTTTCTTCCACAATCACCACGCTGCCCCAAGACACATCCCATAGATTCATCAAGCACAATGAGATATAGAATCAATGGTCTCCCTAGAACTGGAGGCATCAATACTAGAGCAGTACTGCTTTATCTTTTCAAACGCTGATTGACAATCATCATTCCACCTTACTGCCTGATTCTTCCTCAAGAGTTTGAATATTGGTTCACAAGTGGACGTCAGTTGTGAGATGAACCGGGAAATGTAATTTAGCCTCCCTAAGAATCCTCTGACCTCTTTCTCTGTTCGAGGGGTTGGCATTTCGATGATGGCCTTCACCTTCTCAGGATCTACCTCAATATCCTTCTAGCTAACGATGAAACCCAATACCCGACCGGATTTCACTGCGAAACTGCACTTGGTTGGATTCAACTTAAGGTGAGACTTGCGCAGTCTCTCAAATAAATGTCTCAAATTGTCTACATGTTCTCCTTGTGTCTTGGATTTGCAGAAGATGTCATCGATGTAGATTTTTATCTCCTTATGCATCATGTCGTGGAAGAGGGTTACCATGGCTCTCTAATATGTAGCCATAGCATTTTTTAATCCAAATGGCATAACTTGGTTGTAGAAGGTACCTCATGGAGTGATAAATGTAGTTTTGCTCACATCCTCAAGCGCCATTTTGATCTGATGATACCCCGAATACCCATCCATAAATGAGAAAAGAGCATGGTCTACAGTGCTATCAACCAAGACATCTATATGCGGCATCGGAAAGTCATCCTTTGGGCTAGCCTTGTTGAGGTCTCTGTAGTCAACACATATTCTAAGCTTTCCTCCCATCTTCGGTACATCTACCACATTGGCCACCCAATCTGGGTATTCAGCAACTTTAACAAACCTAGTTGTCAACCATTTCTCTACTTCTTCCTTAACCCGTAAGGAGATCTATGGCTTGATTCTTCGTAGCTTCTGCTTCACTGGCCTGGAGTTGGGTATTAGTGGCAATTTATGCTCTACTATACCTCGGTCTAGTCCCGACATCTCTTCATATGACCAAGCAAAGACGTCATTGAATTCGTGTAAGAGTTGGACTAGCCTTTCTCGTTCCTTAACGACCATCGTGGTGCCCACTTTCACTTCCTTCTTATCTTCTTCAGAACCTAGGTTGACGAGTTCGACAGGCTCTTGGTGTGGTTGAATCTCTCTGGCTTCTTGCTCTATCAGTCTGAGTAGCTCTAGGGAGCCTCACATTCATCATCACTGTCATCTTGCACTTGGTTGATGGGTTGGTCAAATCTGGAGGGGGGCTCACCAGCATAGCCCTCACTTTCAGAGTCGCTATTGGATCTGCAACACGGGGATGACCGAGTCAGCTCCCCATAAATTTGGTATTAATTTTACTGATTTTTTTTTTGTTTTTTTTTAACGATTTTCTTTCGGCATGCAATGAAAAAAATGCGAAAGAGACGAATTGATATGATTAAAAAGATAGATCTTTATTAATTGGAAAAAAACACAGAAACAAATGAGCCATTATTGAAAAAAACATAAAAAATGTCTAATAGCCTTGGGCGTAGCTACAAGACTACATTTATTTATTACTTCGGTTCTAGTGAAACTGATGCATGCGCTTCTTCCCTCCAATTTTTCAAGCAGGTACAAGGGGGACACATGTATACGAACCCAAGCTCTTCCTCCATGCCTTCTTCTTCTAAAATGGCTACCACTCCCGAAATCCTGGTACCGCTGGTAACAAAGCTTTGACTGATGTGCGGTATTGGAAGCTTTGCCAAAACCTCATTTCTGAACTGCCCTAGCCGAGCCACACAACCACTTTTCCTTGCTCCTATAGCTTGGAGTTTGTCTTCACGAGTGGGTCTATACCCTAAGCCATATCGACCTTTATTAGCTTTGGGTATTAGGACTTCCTTACAGCCTTATCTATACCTTCCCAGTCCTTTACCAGGTTGATACCCCTCACGGATCATCATTTTTGCCACCACGAGAGAAGCACCTAATGGATAAAGATTCAGCTTTGGTGCACCTTCTATCATAAATGTGGTGTATGCAATCTCGAGGCCTTGGAATGATGTCTTTAATGCCTCTTGAGTCACCTCGACATAGCGGGTGTCAAAAGGCTGAGACACCATCACATCTTCTTCTGCCGAAACTGTTATCAGCCTTCCATCCACTATAAACTTCACCTTTTGGTGAAGGGCAGACGGTATTGCTCCCGAAGAGTGAATCGATGGACGCCCTAGTAAGCAGTTATACGTCGGATTGATATCCATCACGTGGAACAAAATGTTGAATGTGCATGGTCTTGTCTTGATTGGTAACTCCATCTCCCCTATCACATCCCTACAGGACCCATCAAAACCCTTAACGATCATTGAGTTGGCCTTCAAGTAGGAAGCGTCTACTGGCAATATGGAGAAAGTTTGCTTCGTCGTGACATTTAGAGACGACCCATTGTCTAGGAGGACTTTACCAATCATACAGTCATTACACATTACCGAGATATGCAAGGGGCGAACGTGCCTAGTGCCATCGGGAGGTATCTCCTGGTCACAAAAGGATATGTAATTATCCACTATTATGTTGTTAACTATCCCGCCAAATCTGTCAGTTGTGATATCATGGTTGACGTGAGCCTGGTTCAACACTTTTAGTAGCATACTCCTGTGAGCCTTAGAGCTCATTAGTAAGGACAACAAAGATATCCTCGCCGGAGTCTTATTAAGTTGGTCCACTACTTTGTATTCACTTTGCTTTATGAACCTTAGAAACTCACAAGCTTCTTCATTTGACACCCTTCTGGTAAGGCTACCTCAACTTCCTCTTCCATAGGTTCTGGCACTTTCTTTGTTTTTATCTTTAGTGGCCCTAGATGAACCCCTTTCTATTTCTGGCGGAACATAGATACGCCTAGATCTTGTGACTCTGCTGCTTCCTGCAATGTTAGTAACTATAGATGGATTCACCATTGATTCATCTTTGTAAATCCAAGGCACTGCTTTATCTGACTCATATGGGAATGGACTTTGCTCCCTTGCTATCACAGGTTCCATTTGTCGAATGAATGGTTGCCATTGGTGTTGATTCAAGTATGTCTGAACTCCTCCAGGTGGATTTATCACGGGTTCATACGTGCGTATGAATACAGGTATCTCTTTTCGCTGCTTCTCTAAGACATTTATCCCATGGCCTTGTGTTTTTTTGCTTATGGCAATTAGTTTCAAGTCCATCATTTTTTGAAGAAGCAACTTGAACTCCTTGCAATCCTCCAAACTGTGGCCCATATGACCATGCATCTCACAACTATTCATATTATGGCTATCTGACTCCTGGACAACAACCTCCGCCAAACCTTGCCTGCACATCTCTCGGAAAATGAACCTCATGGGCATCTTCACATCATCAACTTTGCCAACAATTGCAACCTTGCTCTCCTCCAGAACAACATTCACTCCTTGATTTCCATAGTTTGGTAGAGGATTGCCAGTTATGTTGGGTCAAGTCTCTCGGAAATCTATCCGTTTGGCATTGATGAGGTCTTGAACTCTATACTTGAAGGTCCTGCAATCTTCTACCATATGTCCTGCTGCTCTAGAATGGTAAGCGCAATTGACGTTTTCATTGTGCCAAGGCCTAGGGTTCTCGTAGACTCTTCCAGGGACTGGTGTGATCATCCCCTGCCCTAGTAGATATGCGAAAAGCTCTGTATAGGTTATCGGGATCCGGTCAAATACGGGTACTCTCTTTTCTTGCTGGTTATAGCTATTGTTTATGGGGTAATGAGTATACCCTTGTATGGGTTGGTGTGTGTTATTGTTTGGATGAGGGGGGTTATGGGTTGTTTGATTTTGGGTTTGGTTTTGGCTTTGATTGTGGTTCTGTGCAAACCGAGAGGGCACACGAGGATTGTTTTGGTTATTGTTCCGGGAGTGGAACTTCTTTGGCTCGGTATCAATGAAATGAGTCTCTGCCTCCTTTTCCTTCATGAAAGTGGGCTTCTTACTAGAGCTTGATCCTTCATCGGAAATCTTCCCATTCTTGATACCTCCTTCTATCTTCTCCCCCACTTTGATAAGAGCATTGAAGTTGGTTGTCACGCTTCCTATAAGGTGTTCATAATATGGATTATGCAGAGTGTCAATAAAGATCGACAGTTATTCATCCTCTTCCAATCATGGAAGGACTTGGGATGTTAGTCCCCTCCAAAGTTGAACATATTCTCTAAAATTCTCAGATGGTTTCTTACACATATTCTGTAGCTGAGTCCTGTCTAGTGCAACATCCTCGTTGTACTTGTACTGTCTGATGAAGGCATTGGATAGATCCAAGAAGGTCTTGATCTGAGTTTTCTCCACACGGATGTACCAATTCATAGCTACCCCCACTAAACAGTCTTGAAAGTAGTGGATCAACAACTTATCATTCCCATGGTATGCTGACATCTTCCTGGCGTACATGTGTAAATGGCTTTTGGGACAGGTAGTCCTATTATACTTCTCGAACTCAGGCACTTTGAATTTGGATGGGAGTACCACATCAGGCACCAAACACATCTCAAAAACATTCTTCAGCTCCACATAATGGGCTCCTTCAATAGCCTTCAATCTCTCTTCTATTGAGCTCCACTTCTCTTCCTCTTTCTCCATGTTGGGGGTGTTACTTCCTAGAGGAGTCCATTGGGTCCCATCATGATTGTACCTTCTATTCGCTTGATGGTTGGCATTTGGTTGTCTTGTGTTGGCGTCATGACTTTCATGAGGCTGACCAGTACCGTCCCCTAGACTAGGACTTCTGGATCCCGAATGACGTTGTGGCCCAGTAGTTGTAGTCTTCTCTTTCTCGCTCTGGAGGGTCTTCAGGATGCGAAACATCTCCGCCATCTGCTCTTTCAGCTAGCTAATTCAGTCCGGGAATCCTGACTATAGTCTGAAGAGTTGGCCATCTGTCTAGCTCAGAGTCGGGTGTGGTAGGGGTGCTGCGGAGCAATGCTGAATGAAAAATACAAATAGTTAAAAAATGTTTCGTTTGTTTTTATGCAAAAATTTATGTTAGTATAGCAAGTACGTTGAATCCTTTATCTGAGAGTCGGGGAGCGCAGTCCGTCGACCTTACTAAATCAATTTTCAGAAGAGAAATTTCCATTCTGTGGTTGCATCTTGGACGAAATATAGCAATGTTGATCTCCTCATATTATTTATTTTTTCTTTCTTTTTCTTTTTTTTCTTTTTTTTATTATTGAGACAAAGTGTGGATAAAAGAAGTAATTTTATTGAATTGTTAAAGATGATAAAGGGGAACCACATTAATCGATTTCCTCCTTTTTATTCCAAATATTTATTCTAAATCTAAAATTCCTCAGTCCTCTTCCTCCACTCCTTTTTATAAAACCCTCCTTTCCTTCATTCCTTAAGTTAAAGATGGCGCGATCACGAGCCCTTAGACGTGCCTGAAGATCTTTGATTTCTCTTCCCTGTGAGGAGCGCAACTCTGCATAGTCATCTTTTTGGCTGGCCATCTCTTCCTTCAAACCGAAGTTTAATTTGTTGAGCATTTCTATCCGAAAACCATCTTTCTCAACTATGTTCCTTGATTCTTCAAGTTGACCCTCAAGGATATTAATCCTCCACTGAAGATTGATTTCATTATGGGACAGTCCCTCCTTTTCCTTAGGCATGATGATCTGGATATTGGTTTTATTTTCCATCCTATTTTTTTCTCCATAGCTTATACTCTTATGTATAGAAAGCCTGATGCTCTCCTAATTCATTCTTTCCATAGAAGCGAATGTTGTGTAAAGCTCTTCTTACTTCATTGAGAACCTCATCGAAGGTATTTTTATCTTTATATAAGAAAACCAATTCGTTGAGTTGTTGAGAAGTCACTGGATTCATCCCCTATTTTAGCTGGCCAAGAACCAAAGCTGGAGTGAAGGTGATGCACCCTTTAGGACCCATTAGGACTAGATTCTGATACTCTCCACAAGCATACATGACCTCATCATGTCGATCATACAAGCAACATTTGACGCCAAAGTTCCTTGGGTTGATTTCTCTAAAAAGCTTAGACCATTCAGGTAGTGTGACATGTTTGACATTTGTATTATTGAACCTTCTCAGCGGATGACTGGATCCCAAAGGAAATTAATGGTGTCTGAATCGAGTTATCATCCAGACGTACAACAGCTGCATACAATACCGTATCTTCAATCTTCCATTAGTGCTCTAGTGACCCTTGTAGAACTGTAGGAGAGTTTCGGCTAATACTGCTGGTACCAGATTGACTGAGAATCTTTTCACTTTGTAGAAAACATCTAGAGCTTCCTGATTAATCATGTCAGCAACAAAAGGGAACAAGACTAGGCCATAGACGGCTAGTGCAAATGAGGATCCAAATGCCTTCCAATTTTTCTGCTCTTCCATTTTGAGGATGTGCTCCTTAAGGTACGTCCATTTCAAGCCTTCGAACTTCCCTTGCTTTATGATGTTCTGGATTCCTGGTCGTGCCCCTATCATTTCTTCAATATACCCCTCGGTCAGCTTATGATCCCCTGTGAATAGGTAGACTTTCGACCAATCCATTACCGGAATACCCAACAACATTTCATATTCCTCCACCGTCGGGGATGCATCAAGCTCAGGGAATTCAAATACTCTTAATTCCGAGTTCCAATACTGGATCATGATCTCCATAGCTTTTAGTGTCTCGGGTTCAATGTGGACATTGAGTAGATCAATGAGTCGCCCATACGTTTTGGTGAAACGTTCTTGCTCTTATGCAGGAATCCATTGACTGCATTCTATGAGGAAATTTACATCATTTGCTTGTACTTCCACCTTTGTCCCTTGTTTGGGGGTATCAATATTGCTATGTTTTGGCTCCATGGGACTCGTACCTTGCTATACAACGGATTTTTTTATGAAATGAAAAGAGAAGTTAATTTTAAAATGTGCATGAATGTATGATAATACATGTAAAACAAATAATTTCCATAATATGCATTTACTATCCTATATAGGGTACACTTATTGGGTTGTGCGGATTGTCTGCGATCGTAACCATTGGGTAGGATTTAAGGCCTTTATGTGAAACACCTTATGGGGTATCCTAAAGGTGCCCAGATTGCTTCCCTCTCCAATAGAGAAACCCAAATATCCTAAGGATTACAAGTGGGACAGACCACACCGATAAGGCCCATTATATTTGGTGACAATCTGAGTGGTTCATCGTGTCAATACAAGTGGGACCCAGAGTCCATACCGGTAGGGCGGATGTTCCTTTTTAATCTAATGCTCGGGCATAAAGCACATACTTAAATACTAATATGATGCTGCATCACATAAAAAATAATAATAACAACAACAACAAAAATACATAAGCAAAATATAATACTACAACCATGCATTTAGTATTTATGGGCCGGACTTTCTCAAAAAAGTCCCTAGCAGAGTCGCCAACTGTCATGCCCCCGATTTTCTGCTACGCGACCTCTCGAGTCGCCACTACATTTTTTACTATAAAAAATGTAGAAAAATTGTTTTAGCCCAATTACCTTGGGCTTTTGGATTTTTGATATCCAGGTTCAAAAGTCGGTTATAGGGTAGGGAAGGTATTAGCACCCCACGCGCCTGTCTTAAGCGGTACCCTATACTAAACTACATGGATTGATAAACTTTTATTTGTTATTATTACTATTAAATATAGGAACACCACTTTATTAATTAAATTAATTAGTTAATGATTAATTACTGAAATGAAAAAAACAAAATTGAGTTGTGCCTGACAAGATTGACTTTGGTCCTACGTATCCCTAGTAAAGGGATCAAGGCTTACGTAGTTCTTTATGTAGAAAAAGGATTGTTGGTTGGATTAATTTTAAAATAAAAATATAAGTTAAATCTCGACAAACGATCCTATGAATACAAGTGAAGTACAACCCTTACGTCCGATACCGCACTTTGTACTAAGGGTTAGTTAAGATCTTAACATGTTTATGGACAAAAGATTTTTGAGTCGTTAATGAATTAGTTATGGTGATTATTAAATTGATCTTAAAAACCAAAGTCTTAAAAACCAAAGTCTGTCATCTTATCACTTTCAATCATCTACCACAATAAAAATCAAAATCGTAGCCTCCATTACTTTTACCATCTCACATAATACAGATCTTTAATAAAGAAGACATGTAGGTCTCTCTAAAGTATCTCCAATCTTTGTTGAAAGTGGTTGGTAGAGTATGATACATTTCAAAGTTTTGATGTATGGATTCCATCATATGATAATGTATCAATTGTGTTAAGTGTATTAATTTGGACTTATGGATAATGTTATCTGCAATGCAATTGCCACTGTTATTTAAAATATTTGCTAACATTGTATGGATTTTGTCACCTCACTTTATAATGTTTTTTTTCCTACTTTTACAATGTCGAAAAGAAAAGTGTGAGGTTTGTTATTTACTAATCCTCCCCAAAACTTGATATTTTAGATTTACAATACATTAAGGTACAATTTAATATCCATACATGAATATTGTTTGAGCTTCAGATTTTTTATTGATCATCAATCGAGCTTATGAACTTTAAAAATTTGAGCTCGCTAACATGCTAGAAATTTCAAGAACTTTAATTGACTTGGTCTTAAGTTGGTAAAAAATAGTTTTCAATGAACTTTGATCGAAACACAATCCGACTTAATTCTTAACGAGATGAGATAAGCTAACCTCTAGTCGAGTCATTTTCACCGTAATGGAAAGACTTAATTTTTAAATTGGAATAATGGACAACAAATAGTGTGAATGAGATATCTTTTAAGATTAATTTTAGTACATCAAGAATTTACATTATGTGCAACAGATCTTGCCAATGAGTTAATCCTTTAAATTTAAATATTTTAGTAAATATTTTTTTGATGTGTGCCAAATCGTTTAAATTTGCGTCCTTCTAAATAATTTCTATTTGACAACTAGAATGTGAGAATTAGATAGTCCAAGGTTCCAATATAGAATCAGTTTTTATTCATTCATCATTTAAGAAGGGTACAAATATATCAGACATCATAAGTACAGAGGCAATTGCTCTAACTTACATAATTTGACATCTTGTAGTATTGCAACCACCTGTAGATATCTTTGTTGTCTTTCTTCTAGGAAGCACTGCACCGATGTTTGCTTCACTTGTGAGGAAAATACCTCGAATTTCAAAAACAAAGTTACCACATGCAAGAATTATTATTTGAGGCATGCTAACTCTCATCAAATTTTAAGTTAATATATCTCAAAATTTTTCATTTTATAAAGCAATGTACTCTTATTGTGTAATATAAAAACCAAAGTATACCTTCAATTATACAAATAGCATTGGTATTAAATGATGATAAGTGTTTTTGCAAGGTATTCAAACATTTTGAGCATTAGTACTAAAGTATATAATTTGTTATTGGATTGCAAGAGTTTATAACTTCAAAATCTTGTAAAGGCAATCCATTGCCATTATTAAACATATTCTTCATTCAAAGTTATGAATTACTTTCTTTCAGTGGGTGTGCTAAGAAAGGGGATAGAGTTACTTGAAAATGATGTTTTCCAAAGAGTGATATAGGTGTTAGAGAGTGAGTAAGTTACAAGGGAATTTCGGGGGTGAAAAATTATAATTACTACTCTTAATATCTAATGATGAAATCCATTGTGTTGTAAGAGTACTTGATGTAACCTTCGATGGAGAAGAATGTGAACTAGTATAAAAATATTTATGTACTCTCTGCTCTTTATCTCCTTACATTTACTTGATTATTTCTGCATAATATTTTCTGATGCGTTTAACTCTTAAATTATGCAGAAAAATCAGTCATAGTTTTTAAAAAAAAATTTTCCCCCCCCCCCCCCCTCTTAGATGTCATCTCAGTCTTACAATTGCCACTAAAGCTTTTTTGGGTCAATTATTCTCAAAATTGATCATGTTTCGAAGATGGTTGCAAGATGATTTCTAGGAGAAGGTTCCAATATCAACCGCCCTCCAAGTTTTGTTGGAGAATGTTATGACTTTTGGAATATCAGAATGTGAAACTTCATAGAATTTCAAGATCTAGACATTTGGATAAAATTGAGAAAGGACCCTATGAACCCTTCATAGTTACCAATAGTGTGAGATAAGTGAAGCTGAAATCTTCATGGAATGATGAAGACAAGAAGAAAGTGCAATATGAAAGCAAAAAATATCTTCACTTTTGACCTTGGTATTATAAATATTTTAGAGTATCAAACTGCAAATCTGCTAAAGAAATGTGGGATACTCTAGAGACCACTCACGAAGGAACCGAGGAGGTAAAAAGGTCGAGACTAAATACTCTTTCCCAGGAATACGAAATGTTTCCTATGAAGCCTAGAGAGAAAATACTTGATTTAAAAAAGAGATTTACTCACCTTACAAATCATCTCATTACACTTGGAAAAACTTTATCAAATAGTGACTTGAACCTAAAAGTTCTAAGATCACTTACCAGAACATGATAACCAAAAGTTACAGCCATTTCTGAAAAGAAAAGTATATCAAAAATGTCTTGGGTTGCTTTGTTTGGTAAATTGCAGGAACATGAACTAGAACTCATCCAGCTTGAACAACATGAAGAGCAAGAAAAGAAGAAGAATAATATCTCTCTCAAGGAAAAAGTGGATAAATATGATTCATTAGGAGATGAATCTGAAAAAGAAGAGATAGAAGATATGTGTTTGTTCGTAAAGAAGTTCAGCAAGTTCCTTAAAAGCAACAAAGGCACTAAAACTAGACAAATGAAGAAATTTATCTAGAACAATGATGCTTCCACTTCAAACCAAAACTTTACATGCCTTGAATATGGCAAGTCTAGTCATATGAAAATGGACTGTCCAAATCTGAAGAAGAATACCTTCAAGGGTAAGAATGAAATGAAGACTAGACGAAGAGCCTACATTGCTTGGGAAGATAATGATACAAGTTCCGCCTCTGAACCAAAAAATGAAGAACATCACATCTCTCTCTCATGGCATCTCATCACTCAGATGATGAATAGGTAAATGAATCTAACCTTTTTTCTTCTTCTGAATTGCAAATTGCATATAATGATTTACTTGATGAATACATCAAACTCACCAAACTATTTTCAAAACAAAAAAATGAGTTAGAAGTATTCAGAAATAAACCATCATCTTCTTCATGTCAAAACAACATTACTCTTTAAAAGAAAGTTTCAACATTAATTATGGACTTAATAAAAACAAGAGTAGCAAAGAATTGGACAAAATTATCAAGGTTTAGAGACATTCTACAGATCGAAGAGGTCATGGCTATTCTAACAGCCAAGTTTCTAAGAAACAAAATGTTTATTGAAAGATATTTTTGAGGGGTTTTCCCCTCTCAAAAAACGTCCCCGGCAACGGCGCCAATTTCTTGAAAGCGGAATTCCTCTTTTTCAGTGTGTTTCCTTTTTTATTTGATTAAGTAAGTGAACTTGGTTTTATTCTTTGTTCATCATCTCGGCTTTGTTGAAATAAATTTCAATACCGGTATAATGCTTTCAAGAATATTTCAGTTATAACTTACTTCTAATAATCATGTGAATACGTTATTCCTTCTTTGCCCCATCTCGGCTTTGTTAGAATAAATTATAATGTCGGTACAATGGTATCGAAGCAATCCCCTATTACATAATTATTAAGTACCTTTGAATACCATCTCGGTTTTGTGGAATAAATTCCAACAGTGGTTTAATGGTATTCTAATGTACAAAAGTGATGATAGTTAGTTGTTAGAAACAAATAAATAAATAAAGAACAAAAGAATAATAAAATTAAGTGACCTTTATTTATTTACTCCATTTCGGGTTCCTTTTATTATTAACAAACCAAACTTCTTCCTTAAGGAAGGTTGGTATTAAAGAATAAATAAATGGTGGAATGTAAATAACAATAGATAAAAGTTAGTATGTTAGCTTCATCACTTTTGTATATTAAAAGGTGTTTCAACAATTAAATTTATTGATAACACTTTACTATTTTACAATTTACACCTCTTTAAAGATTAAATTGTAGTGTAGTATAGTATAGGGTTATGTCGAACGACAAGGAATTGCCTAATAGAATGAATCATATGACCATGTCAATGCACAAATAATGAGTTAAACATATTTTGGTGGTTTCTGGTTTGATTTGCACAGGAATAACTAACAAGAAATATAAACTAAATATTAACAAATTCTTGAGGAGACAAGATCATTTGGAATGATGAAAATATTTCTCAAGTTCTTATGAATTTGAACTACATAGACAAGTTCTTATGTTTGACTTTGATTAACTCCAAACATCAAGGTCTAAAATCATCCTTTTAGTGTATACCCTAAAATGGTAGAATGATAATCACTTATATTTATTACTAAACAATATTATGTCCATAAAGAGACTAGGTTGTTACACCCTAATATTGGCTACACTAATATTGAAGTAGTAATGAATATAAGATTTTAAGAAAAGCATGCTTAACTTGGCAAATAAACTAAGTAGTACAACTACTTCTTAGTTTATTTGTTAAGTGTTTGAGACAAGTAATTTTATGGCTTGAAATCAGTTTTTACGTGATCAATCTAAAAAGAGCATTAAGAACTTCTCAAACAAATAAAATTAACCAAAGCACCAACTTGAATGATTAAAATTTAAATTTAGAATAAAAGAAGAAGTAGAAATACATAACCAACATTTAAATGAAATTGTTAGGAGCATGAGCCATCCATCCAAGGATTGGATGCTTTAAGTTCCAAATGAGATTACAAAGTTGATTTTTTTCATCTCATTTGCCTTCTCCTTTCTCCTCTTGAATTATAAACTAAAAACTATAAAACTTACTTAAAAAGAACTTCTATGAACTAAGAACAAGAGGAGAGAATTGTATTTCACTTCAGGGAAGAAGATTTTCAAGGCAAGATGATATATGATGTAGTAAGAAGTGTTCAAAATGCCTTCTATTTATATAATTTCCCTGGCACCGCTCAGCTGCTTGTTTGCACCGCTCAACAGCTGACCAAACCCTTCAACATGGCTTTGGTCACTTGGTTAAGTAGCTTTGTCACCTCCTTAAGTTTGACTCACCAAAGCTAGTTGTGAGCTATGGGACCAGCTATGGTGAGCTATTCCTGAAAAGCCTATGGTGGGCTACTTGAAGTGATGTCATGCAGGACTTCATGACTGCTTGGTAGCTAAGTTAAGTCTAGGTGCACACCGC
This sequence comes from Lupinus angustifolius, assembly GCF_001865875.1. Classification (NCBI taxonomy): domain Eukaryota; kingdom Viridiplantae; phylum Streptophyta; class Magnoliopsida; order Fabales; family Fabaceae; genus Lupinus; species Lupinus angustifolius. The sequence continues at coordinate 19,367,009 of NC_032015.1, read as the reverse complement.
TAAGCACACACATGGCACCGCTAAGCACACACATGGCACTGCTAAGCTCTTATTGAGCAGCTTTGCTTATACTGACTGAGACGTGGCTTGGTTCTTGCTGACCTAGTCAGGTGTCTAGTTCACCACTGAGCTCACATGTGTATTGTTGAGCTGCTGCTTGAGCAGCTTGGGAGTGTGTCAGGCTTGTGTTTGACTGTGCCAAGCTCGAGTTCTAACCATGTCAGGTTTTGTCTGGTGCTAGGCTGAGCGGTCAAGCAGGTCCGCTCAGCTGCCTGCTTCAGCAACTTGGTCTGTGCCAGGTTAGTGTCTAGGTCAGGCTGGTGTCCAGGTCAGCTCAGCGTGGCTTGATCCACGCTCAGCTGCCTACTTGAGCACCTTGAGTTTGACTTCTTTTTCTTATTGGACCATGAGTCTTTATTCTCTTTTCTTTTCCTTTCTAAATCCTACAAAACACATAAAAAAGAAATACAAACACAAATATAGAAGATATTGATGTTTTATCCAAAAAGTATTGTTTTAAGTTGGTTTTTCTCAATTATGCTTAAGATAAGTGTCATAAAAGTGTATGAAATTTAGGTATGTTTGGCTCGTATCAAACTCCCCCCATCTTAAAACTTTGTTTGTCCCCAAAAAAAGGTAAAATCACAACCACTTGGCTTTGGAAAAATTAGGTTTGTACAAGATCAAAATTTATGCATGATTTCTTTTAAGTTCCATGAGAGATGTGTTTATGATTATGTGACTTTGACTCATGATGACTCAAACTTAGAATTGAACACATCTTTTCAAAACCTCATTTAGCAATTAACTTATTAAAAATGTTATCAATCAAAGAAATGAATTTCACACATGGTTCAAGAATGGAACCAAATGGGGTAAGTGTTTCACTCAAAACTCAACTTGTTTGGTTTGCAAGAATTTAATTTTGTTTTTCATCTCAACGCTTACTTTGATTGCACAATTTTTTCAACAATCACTAAGGTCTTATTTTGGTTGTAATGAGGCTTGGCTATCAAATGAAATTGGTTTTTTCTAGATAATCAAAGATACTTTCAAAGTTAAAAGAGAGCAAAAATTAATTTTTCATCTCCTTTCAACTTTTTCCCATTTTTCCTTCCCTCATTCTTTTTCTTGACCTTTTTGTGTAACTTCTCTTTAATTTTCTCAATCTCTTTTCACTCCTTTTTTATTTTGGATATTTTCTTTACTTTTTGATTTGTAAAGAGATTGAGAATTTTTCCTTGAACACTTTGTTACATGGCCAACCATTCCCCCCAACTTAATTTCTTTCATCGACCTTCATTTTGAAAATTGTTCTGTTTTTACTTAGAAAAGTATAGGAGATTATTTCTGTTTTTCCATATTAGGCTCAAGGGTCGATTTTGAAAATAAAATTTTGTTTTAAGGCTCAAAGGGGTTAACAAAGGATATTCTTATTTTTGGTCAACTGGCTCATTCTAATTGAAAGAACTTGCCTTGATCATATCCTATCAAATTGTGTGCAACCAAGTAAAGAAAGATTCAAACAAAATCAATTGTGCAAAACCAAAAAAGTTTCTCACTAAGCTCACATAATTATTGTGTTTGGCTTACACTTCCTCACAAGGTTGGTTTATGTACAAATCTTTGATTTTTAAACAAATTCAATAGGTCATGATAAATGATTTTCGAAAAAGTTTGCATTTTATCCAAGTTATATCATTATAAATTATTCACAAAGTTTTCAATTTTTCATCTCATGTTGCTCATCCAAGCTTGTAATTTACAAAGTGATTGATCTTAAAAAAAATTTAAGTCAAGTTTGTGTTCATTTACTTTGTTTAGTTTCAACAAATTTGCTTTTTAAATAAATCTTCAAAAAGAAAAAATAAACACACCAAAAAATCATTTTAACAAGTAAGCACACTAAAAATAAAAATAAACACACTAAGGAAATAAAATACAGCAGAAAGTTTTAAAATATAGCAAAATTTCATTCTTTCAAAATGTTATACACACTCCCCCAACTTAAGTACTTGACTTGTCCTCAAGTCAAAAAAATTATTTTCAGAAAGTTTGTATAATATTTTGAATGAATGAAAAAGAAAATTAAAGCTAACCACCATTTTTAGGAGAACACAAAATTTCATTCTCCTTGTTTTCACTATCTTCTCCTAGACAGTGGTGCCATCAACTCCTCATTTTTGTCTATTTGTTTGGACTTGTTTTCCTGTAAATCATTTCGAACTTGCAATTTTATTTTACTTTGAGGTTAGTCTAACAATTCACATGAATTTATAATTTCCTAAGACACTAAGTTCATGAATTAAATTTGATTGAGAGAATTCCAACCAAACAACGTGATTTTTCATGAAAATTGATGTTTAGAAAAAATTTTAATCATATTTCAAATCCAAGTGATAAAACGGAAGTCCAAACAGAATTTATGGAACTTCAAAACACATTTTATCACACCAAACATCCATAAATAAATCCATTCGTAATTTCATGAATTTATTTTGTTAAATGGTTAACTAAATAACACACTTTTTAGGAGTTCCCAAATTTGGAAATTTCATTTTTGGCACAAATGTAACAAGCATGCTCTTAGTTTTAAAAATTAATTTGACAATTTCAAAATCATTTACTAAGGCATGTTGATGGAGATGTTTGGTTAAAGTATCACAAGATAAAGTATCATCATCAAAAAGTAAATGGTGAATACTTAACCTTTAAGAATTCAAGTGACTTCCCTTCTTGAAGAAAAAGTCCAGTCACTAATCCTTGTTTATTTCAATCCCTTTTATGTTGTTCTTTTGAAAAAGTTGATGAGGGGTACCTCCACATCTCCTAAAAGTTTTATAACAACAATAACAGGTTTCTTAACTAGTGGGTTTTCACTCCACTAATTCACTTTTTTCTTAGTTTTTAATTTTTTCAAATGTACGAAACATAAAAATAAAGATGTACAAAAAGAAAAATAATTTTATAAAAAAATTGAAAGAAAATGTTTTGCACAATTATTTCAGAAATCACGTATAAATATGAAATGTTCTATTATTAAAGCAATTCCCCGGCAATTGCGCCAATTTGTTGAAAGATATTTTTGAGGGATTTTCCCCTCTCAACAAATCGTTCCCGGCAACAACGCCAATTTGTTGAAAGCGAAATTCCTCTTTTTCGGTGTGTTTCCTTTTTATTTGATTAAGTAAGTGAACTTGGTTTTATTCTTTGTTCGCCATCTCGGCTTTATTGAAATAAATTCCAACGCCGGTATAATGGTTTCAAGAATATTCCAGTTACAACTTACTTTCTTAATAATCATGTGAATAAGTCATTCATTCTTTGCCCCATCTCGGC
>NC_032015.1:19319668-19363570 GCF_001865875.1 Lupinus angustifolius | reverse complement strand
AGAATAATAAAGTTAAGTGACCTTTATTTATTTACTCCCTTTCGGGTTCCTTTTATTAACAAATCAAACTTCTTCCTTAAGGAAGGTTGGTATTAAAGAATAAATAAATGGTGGAATGTAAATAACAATAGATAAAAGTTAGTAAGTTAGCTTCATCACTTGTGTGTATTAAAAGGTGTTTCAACAAATAAATTTATTGATAACACTTTAATATTTTACAATTTATACATCTTTCAAGATTCAATTGTTGTATAGTATAGAGTTATGTCAAACCACAAGAAATTTCCTAATAGAATGAACCATATGAACATGTTAATGAACAAATAATGAGTTAAACATATTTTGGTGGTTTTTGGTTTGATTTCCACATAAACAATTAACATGAAATATAAACTAAATATTAACATATTCTTGAGGAGACGAGATCATTTTGAATGATGAAACTATTTCTCAAGTTCTTATGAATTTGAACTACTTAGACAAGTTCTTATGTTTTACTTTGATTAACTCCAAACACCAAGTTCTAAAATCCTCCTTTTAGTGTATGTCCTAAAATGGTAGAATGATAATCACTTATATTTATTACTAAACAATATTACGTCCAAAAGAGACTAGGTTGTCACACCCTAATCTTGGCTACTCTAATATTGAATTAGTAATGAATATAAGATTTTAAGAAAAGCATGCTTAACTTGGCAAAGAAACTAAGTATTACAACTACTTCTTAGTCTATTTGTTAAGTGTTTGAGACAAGTAATTTTTATGACTTGAAATCAGTTTTTAGGTGATCAATCTAAAAAGAGCATTAAGAACTTCTCAAACAAATAAAATTAACCAAAGCACCAACTTGAATGATTAAAATTTAAATTTAGAATAAAAGAAGAAGTAGAAATACATAACCAACATTTAAATGAAATTGTTAGCAGCATGAGCTATCCATCCAAGGATTGGATGCTTTAAGTTCCAAATGAGATTATAAAATTGATTTTTGCATCTCATTTGCCTTCTCCTTTCTCCTCTTGAATTATAAACTAAAAACTATAAAACTTACTTAAAAAGAACTTCTATGAACTAAGAACAAGAAGAGAGAATTGTGTTTCACTTCAGGGAAGAAGATTTTCAAGGCAAGATGATATATGATGTAGTAAGAAGTGTTCGAAATGCCTCCTATTTATGGAAAATCCCTAGCACTGCTGAGCTGCTTGTTTGCACTGCTCAGCAGCTGACCAAACCCTTCAGCATGGGTTTGGTCACTTGGTCAAGTAGTTTGTCACCTCCTTAAGCTTGACTCACAAGAGCTAGTTGTGAGCTGTGAGGTCCATTATGGTGAGCTACTTCTGAAAAGCCAATGGTGGGCTACTTGAAGTGATGTCATGCATGACTTCATGGTTGCTTGATAGCTAAGTCAAGTCTGGGTGCACACCGCTAAGCACACATGTGGCAACGCTAAGCTGCTTATTTAGCAGCTTTGACCATGCTGATTGAGACGTGGCATGGTGCTTGCTGACTTGGTCAGGTGTCTTGTTCTCCATTGAGCACACATGTGTCACCGCTGAGCTGCTGCTTGAGCATCTTGGGCATGTTCTAGCCTTGTGTCTGACTGTGCCAAGCTTGAGTTCTGACTGTGTCAGGATTTGTCTGGTGCTAGGCTGAGCGGTCAAGTAGGTCCGCTCAACTCCCTGCTTGAGCATCTTGGTCTATGCGAGGTTGGTGTCCAGGTTAAGCTAGTGTCCAGGTCAGCTCAGTGTGGCTTGGTCCACGCTCAGCTGCCTGCTTCAGCACCTTGAGTTTGACTTCTTTTTCTTCTTGGGCCATGAGTCTTTAATCTCTTTTATTTTTCTTTCTAAATCCTACAAAACACATAAAAAAGAAATACAAACACAAATTCACAAGATTGTCATATTTTATCCAAAAAAGTATTGTTTTAAGTTGGTTTTTCTCAATTATTCTTAAGATAAGTGCCATAAAAGCGTATGAAATTTAGGTATGTTTGGCACTTACCAATGTCTCAATAAAGATAAACTTTAAAAAACAATGTATACCTACATCTAATGTTAATAATAACAAATCTATGATCCATAAGCATCATCCTATATGTACTTACCATAAGAACCATGGGCATACACCAAACACTTACATGATTAGAAAACATGGTGTACTCTTAGGTCATTATAGATATATTAGGAAAGGTGCTAACCAAGTAGGACCCAAAGAAAATTGGGTACCTAATATTACTTAACCTGTTTGGTAGGAAAATTTGAGAGTCACCTACAATTTATGGTACTTGGACAATGGCTGCTCAAAGCACATGACGGGAGACAGAGATAAGTTTTTTATCCTTTCTCCAAGGGACAAAGGCTATGTCGCATATGGTGATAACAATAAAGGAAAAATACTTGGAGTTGGTAGAGTCGGTAAGCCACCTTCAATAACTATAGAAGAAGAATTATCTGTCGAAGGACTCAAGCACAACTTGTTGAGCATATGTCAACTATGCGACAAAGGATTTCATGTGGCATTATACTCGGATAAATGCATCATCGAAAGTAAGGATTCTAATAGCTCTAAACTAATAGGCAAGAGATAAATAATATTTATATGATTGACATATATCCCTCTTTACAATAAAATGTTTAGTTGCAAATAATAATATTGATGCATGGCTTTGGCATAGGAGAATTGCTCAAATTCAAATGGATCATTTGAGTAAATCGATTAAGAAAGATTTAGTTGTTGGTTTACCCAAAATGAAGTTTGTTAAAGACAAGTTATGTAGTAATTGTCAAATGGGTAAACATACAAAGACTTCTCTCAAACCTATGTATATGGTTTCTTCCAATATACCATTGTAGTTACTACACGTTGACTTATTTGGTCCCTCAAGGACCAAGAGTTATGGTGGTAATTACTATGCTCTTGTTATAGTAGACGATTTCTCAAGATATACTTGGACTCTATTCTTAGTTCATAAGAATGAGGCATTCAACTCCTTTAGCAAATATGCTAAAAGAGTTCAAAATGAAAAATCTCTGAAAATCACTGCTATAAGAAAGTATCCTGGGGGAGAATTTCAAAACGCTTCTTTTGAAGAATTTTTTGATGATCTAGGTATCAATCACAATTTTTCTACTCCTAGAGCACCACAACAAAATGGTGTTATAGAGAGAAAGACTCGGTCCTTCGAAGAACTTGCTCGTACAATGTTGAATGAAACTAATCTCCAAAAATATTTATGGGTTGATGCAGTTAGTACGGCTTGCTATGTTTCTAACAGAGTTCTGATAAGACCAATTCTCAAGAAAAACCCCTATGAACTCTTTAAAGGCAGAAAACCAAATATTTCTCATTTGCATGTATTTGGTTCTAAATGTTTTGTGTTAAATAATGGTAAAGATAATTAGGCAAGTTTGATGCAAAAGTTGATGAAGGACTCTTCCTAGGCTACTCTCTTACGAGTAAAGCTTATAGAATTTTCAATAAAAGAACTTTAGCCATGGAAGAATCTGTTTATGTATCTTTTGATGAAACCAATCCTATAATAAAGGATGGGTTAACTCTTGATGAAGAGGACTTTCCAAGTTCTCTTTTAAAGGATAATTCTTTTACCAATGCAACAACCAATACTGAGCACTTGAAAATGGATGATGTTCTATCCTCTCAAGAAAAGTATATTCATTCTGATTTACCCAAAGAATGGAGAACTCATCAAGACCATCATATTGACAATATCATTGGCGACATAAGTAAGGGTGTAACTACTCGTTTAAAGCTATATGATGCTTGTTTGAACATGGCATTCATTTCTAAAATAGAACCTTCCAAGATTGATGATGCAATCGAGGATGAACATTGGATTCTTGCTATGCAAGAAGAATTGAACCAGTTTGAGAGAAATGAAGTTTGGGAACTTGTTCCTAGACCAGATATTATGCATGTTATAGGAAATTGTTGGGTATTCTGTAATAAATGAGATGAAAATGGTATTATTGTTAGAAATAAAGCTAGACTAACAGCACAAGAATATAAGGAGGAAGAAGGTATAGATTTTGATGAGACCTTCACTCCTGTTGCTAGACTTGAAGATATTCGGTTGCTACTTGCATATGCATGCTCTTTAAATTTTCAGTTATATCAAATGGACGTAATGAGTGCATTTCTTAATGGTTATATACAAGAGGAAGTGTTTGTAGGACAACCTCCAGGCTTTAAAGATTACAAATATCCTTCTCAAGTCTATAAACTAAAGAAAGCTATATATGGCTTAAAACAAGCTCTGCGTGCTTGGTACGAATGTCTGACAAACTTTCTTATTGAAAAAGGTTTTACAAAAGGAAAGATCGACACTATACTATTTATTAAGAAAATAAATCATCATACTCTTCTTCTTCAAATATATGTAGATGATATTATTTTTGGTTCTACTGATGAAACCTTGTGTACTGATTTTGGCAAAATGATGCAATGGGAGTTTGAAATGTCTATGATGGGAAAGCTAAATTACTTCCTTGGATTACAAATCAAACAACTCAAGGATGGTATTTTTGTGAGTCAATCCAAATACTACAGAGACTTGCTGAATAAATTTGAAATGGATGACTGCAAGCCAATTGCCACTCCTATGGGTTATGGCACATACATTGATACGGATGAAGCTGAAAAATGCATTGATATATCAAAGTATCGAGGTATGATCAGTTTCCAACTTTATTTAATTGCTAGTAGACCTATTATAATTTTTAGTGTCTGCTTGTGTGTTCGGTATCAATCTAAACCAAAAGAGTCACATTTAGTTGTTGTCAAAAGAATCATTGAATATCTAAAAAGTATAACTGACGTTGAATTATGGTATCCAAAAGGAAGTATATGTGATTTGGTAGGATATTCATTTTCAGATTTTGATGGACGCAAAACTGAGAAAAAAAGTACAATTGGTAGTTGTCATATATTAGGAAATGCATTGGTCTCATGGTCATGCAAGAAACAAGTTTTTGTTGCTCTAAGTACTGCTAAGGTAGAATACATAGCGGCAAGTAGTTGTTGTACCCAAGTGTTGTGACTTAAAAAACAATTGCGAGATTATGGCTTGGATTTAGGCTGCATACCCCTAAAATGTGACAATACTAGTGCTATAAATCTCACAAGAATCCAGTCATGCATTCTAGAACCAAACACATAGATATAAGACATTATTTCCTTAGGGACCATGTCCAAAAGAAACATGTATCTGTAGAATTTGTTGATACTTATGACCATCTAGCAAATATATTTACTAAACCCTTGGCAAAAGAACCTTTCTATAAAATTGGACCTGAATTAGGCATACTTGGTGAAGCTTACTTGTCTTAAATGCTTATTCTTGATTATATATGTTCTTCATTATACTTATAAGATGCCTATTTGTATCTAAAATTGCTTAAATCTTTTCGATATTATTGGATATGTAATTGATTACATGTAATGAGTAATCAATTACCAAGCATCATGTATGCCTAAAAATTCAAATTTTGGGTTCAGTAACCGATTACTCTAGAGAGTAACTGATTATAGCATTGAGTAGGAAGCTTCAGTAACCAATTACCCTCTTGTGTAATCGATTACATGAGATGTCTATGAAAAATGTGGGAATTATTTTATGTTGAGTAACCGATTACTCACTTTGCATAATCGATTACTCTGAGCTTTATTTAAGTTTCCCTCCTCAATTTTCAAACACTTTTTCCTACTACTCAAACCATCTTTTTCGTGTTCAACCTAGAGTTTTCCTAAAAACCTCATTTTTTATCCGATTTGTGTGCTTTTTGAGTCATTTTATATCACATTTTCAATTCTAAACACTTCTACTCCATAGATTTCATGTTTAGTGGCCCCAATAAAAGATCCTCAACTCTCTCAAAACTCAAAACCTAACCTTTCAAAAACTGCAATTCATGGCGTCATCATCAAGAGCTAAGAAGCAACATACCGGTGTGTCTCAATGAACGCAATGAGCTTCATCTTCTGAGGCTAATCCTTTCGACTTGGTACGTCTTCTTGCAAATGATGTTCAGCGAAAAACATTCGCAGAGCATTTACTTGGACGCTCCATTTTTGCTCCTAAGTATGATAATGTCAGTAACTTTGAGTTTGAAGATTTTCATTTCCATTCTCTTCTAAGGCAACAAGATCTTTTTGATTTCTGTGAGGAATCAAAAGCATACTATCCCGAACTTGTTAAAGTGTTTTACTGTAACTTGAACTTTAGGAAAAACGTCTTACATCCTATGTTATAGGAAACTAAATTGTTCTTGACATTAAGACCTTTAGTTCAATTTGCTGTAACATACATTTTCAATGTAGCATCAAATATTTCGGTCTGACATGCGATTGAGATAATTATGATAGAAAAAGTTATCCTACTCTATGTGTAGATTCTCTAAAAGGGAAATAGAAATGCATAAGCAAATGGCGCTAGGTGAAAATGTAAATAGTAGATATATCCTTGTTGTAGGAAACCTCAATCTCGAAGATCGCCTGCTTCATTACTTTCTTACAATTGATGTATGCTCTTAATCATAACCTGTCAATCAATTGGGCTAAGATAGTAATGAAACATATGTGGTATGTTCTAAAATCTCGCAGCCATCTACCTTATGCAATCTTCATAACCAATATACTAGAGCATTTTGGTGTATCTACTGCTGGTGAATCCAAAGTCACACTTGTTGCATGACTCGAAATGTCGAATTCGGAGTGGAAAAATATTTGGAAATACGTTTTGGATAAAATTGATGTCCATCCTGACTCGAAATAATATTTCAAAGTCAAAGGCACAATCGGAATTCGATTCTGAGCTACGAAACTCAAGAGCACGTTTTTGGGCCGAATTCGGGCGAATTTGGGCCCGACAGTAGTCCAAAAACTTTTCGTCACAGAAAATTACGAGGATATACCACAAGATGGGAATTCACAAAAAAAGACTAACACTTAACTACGATTTAGCCTAATTCATTACCGATTAATTTCTAAAATTAATTATTTTTAAAAATAAATAATTAATAATATATATGGAATTTTCACGGTGTTACAAACTTTCCAATTGGAAAGGCTCTTGTTTATCTATAATGGGTAAAGTGGAGCAAGTGAAGTCTATGATTTATAGTATGTTGTCCTACACCTTTTAAATATTTTAGTAAATAATACAATGGACAATAATTTTTTTGATGTGCGCCAAATCGTTTTAATTTGTGTCCTTATAAATAGTTTTCATTTGACTACAGTAATCTGATCAAAATAACATCATGTCAATGCCAACGAGAATGTGAGAATTAGATAGTCCAAGGTTCCAATTCAACACATAATCAGTTTTTATTCATTCTTCATTTAAGAAGGGTACAAACATATCTGACATCATAAGTACACATGCAATTGTTGTTAGCGCAATCTCCATCTACATTAGAACGAGTCCTACCATACATCATTTGACATTCACGTTTACCTCTTGTAGGATTGCTACCATCTGTAGGAAGCTTTACTGTCTTTCTTCTAGGTGGCCCCGTACTACCGGCATTTGCTTCACTTGTGATGAAAACACCTGAAATTTCAAAAACAAAGTTACCACATGCAAGAATTATAATTTTAGGCATGCTAACTCTCATCAAACTTTAATTTAATATGTCACATGAGTTTTCATTTTATAAAACAATGTACTCTTATTATGTGATATAAAAACCAAATTGTCCCATCAATTATACAAATAGCATTGGTGATTAAAATGTGATAAGTTTTGCAAATAATACATAGATAAATATCAAGAAAGCAGATATTGTTACACTATCTAGAATAAACATGCAAGCAAAAGGAAAATAGCGAAAATATGCATTAAAGTCAGCTTAGCCATCTTCAACAAATTGTATTCGATGTATTACTATCGCCCTCTCTTACATGCTAAGTGTCACCTTTTGGGATTGAGAATTAGTATTTGATATGTAAGATACATTGGGGTTTAGCTTTTCCCAAATACTGGAAAAACGACTTTCTATTAAATTTTCCTTTCGTATGTAATTAATCAATTTTATATACAAATAAAAAAAATTAAATTTCTTACATATTCAATTATGCTTGTCACACCCTAATTTTTGGTTAACACCTATTATACAACTTATGAAAAGGGTAAAGGAAAATTATACTATCTTCTATAAGATTTGGAGTTGCCACCACGTTCTTACGAACAAAAGGTGGAAAACTCTCCTTATGCCTAATTTTCAGAATGTTTTGGTCTTTAAACTAGATTTCTATGATCAGGAGACAATTATGGATCATAGAAGCAGGCACTTAATATCATGGATAATATTATACCTTAAACTTGTTTTATTATTTGTTTTATTATTTGTTTTAATTATCTATTTATTTATAAAAGACATAATAGAATCTTCACATGAGTTTATCTAGGTCATGAGTATGCTCATGTGCAATAGGAAATTAAGACTGAGTGATTCTTGGTGAAAAATGTTTGATTGGTTGGTTGTGTTTTAATTATTTTAAAAAATAGATGTGATTTATCAACAGCCATTCAAAGGATAGATGAGAAAATAAAGTGAGTCATCACAACCTTTCCTACATCGTTAATGTTACTATCATTTTTATATTCCGAAAATCAATTAAGAAAATATTCATATTTTTTTGCTTTGACAGTCATTATTTATTACTGAAGAAAATACTATTATTATTACTTTGTTTGGGAACCTATTTCAAAGATTTTATTATACTACCTATGTTTTATATTAGTTATTATTATGCCAAAAAAATTAATATTTAATTTTTAATTAAATTTTAGTGAAAAAAATTTAAGTTCATGTTTGTTCAAAGATATTTCACTAATATAGATTAAATCTTAAACTTGTCTCCATCTTTATTATAATTCATTTTAATAGACCTTTATATTAATTGTTAGTAATAGATGAAAGAGTTTATGTAGTTCAAGCCCTATTTTATATATTTATTTATTATAGAACAATATTATATGTTATTATTATTGTTTAGATTTATTAGTTACATTTTATTATTATTAGAGCCATAACGGGATTCCACGGACAACGTGAGGCTAGACACTAATGGCTTCGTAGCCCTTATTCTGTCTACTGTAGATTGGCTGCACTTACTTGTAGAGACAATTAGGTTGACACTGATTTTTGTGTTGTTAGAAACTAAGTTACTTGGTGTTTTTTAGTGTGTTTCAAGTGTGAGCTAAGGGATCTACTTAAAGATCAAAATATGAGGGTTTAGGATAGGAACATACCAGTTTTAAAAAATACTTCTAAGACTTCTCATCCAATTTTAATAAAAAAAATGAACATGTTCCTCATTACCTAGAATAAAGAAATCATGTCGGGTACTGCTGAAACATAGGAATAGTACGAAAAACAACGAAGAATGAATGCCCAAATAATTCTTGAGCTAAGGAACATAAATAAGAACAATCAAGAAAATAGATTGGGGTATATCCAGAAGTTGGGGACAAAAATAATAAAAACATCCAAGAAAATAGGTCGAATTACTATCTGAACCTGTGAACTATATAAAAAGACAACAAATAATGATGGTCGGGGTACCTGTGAAGCTAGGGAACAAGAACAACAACAACAAATAGCACATGTCTGAGTACTATTAAGAATGTGAATAAGAATAAAAAAATAAGAAAGCAGTGGATATTCAAGTGGAGACACAACGTCAAAATTCATGCTAATTAATATAGAGATAAAAGCCATTAACATAGAGATGAGATAACAGCGAAAGAAACATAAGTTAGTGTATTCATATGGAGAAAAATACAAAGAGATAAAGTACAATGTTGTGATAGAGCCGAGACATTTTGGTTTTTGATATTTTTTTAAAGAGTGAGAGAATATGTCATTTGAAATACTACAATTGTCTTAAAAGTTTCTAAAACTCCACCGCCTCATTATTGGAATGACTGAAAACAACGTTTTATAATTTCTAAGATTTCTCGAATTCAAGCTCACAATTGTTGGAATATCAAATCATGGAAGTAACCACTCAAGCACATTTTCATCTTTATTTTCTATTTTGAGTGAAAATATTAACAAAAGATGACGAAGAAACACAACCTAGCTTTTCAACTAATAAAAACTTTCATGATGCGCTAGCTTCTTACTTCAACATCAACTACTAAAAATAAGCCTTAAAAACCAAAGTCTGGCATCTTATCACTTTCAATCATCTACCACAATAAAAATCAAAATCGTAGCCATCGTTACTTTTACCATCTCACATAATACAGATCTTTAATAAAGAAGATAGGTAGGTCGCTCTAAAGTATCTCCAATCTCTGTTGAAAGTGGTTGCTAGAGTATGATACATTTCTAAGTTTTGATGTATGGATTCCTTCATATGATAATGTATCAATTATGTTAAGTGTATTAATCTGGACTTATAGATCATGTTATGTACAATGTAATTGCCACTATTATTTAAAATATTTGCTAACATTGTGTGGATTGTGTCACCTCACTTTATAATATATTTTTTTCTACTTTTTTTTAAGGCAAGGGTGAAACACCCATTTCATTAAAAAAGGATAGACATACAGCAAAGAAAAGGAAAAATTACAAGTTGGTAAACCTATAATTAGGCAAGCCTAATCTATTCCTCGTGAATTCCTCATAGATGAAGTTCGGGGCGGAGTTCCATATGGTGTTCTCTTGAGAAGATATACCATAAGAAGCAAGCTTATCAGCACAAGAGTTACCCTCTCTATAGATGTGCATAATGTGAACGTTCATCAATTGTAATTTTTGCTTGCAATTATTCTAAGCCGCATACAATTTCCAAGGAGGAAGAGAATTGTTTTTGAAAATGTCAACTACCATGGTGGAATCACTTTCCAGCCAAAGATATCTCCACCCATAGTTAAAAGCTATGTTGACTGCTTTAATTGCATAATGCATATCCACATACACCGCATTTTGAATACTCAAATAAGATGCCAAGCATGCTCCAAAGGAGTCTCTGAAAATACCAACCCCTCCAACGTAACCTGGAGACCCGTGAGCAGCACCGTCCGTGTTGGCTTTAATCCAACCCTCCTGCGGATTCTGCCAAACGACTTCAAAAAAAATTGGAGCCTTGGGGAGTCTAGCAGCAACTTGAAATTTTCTTATAATTACTAACTCATTTAAGTTAGTCAAACCAGTTACCGATGACATATTACCTGCAAGAGTAGTATTCGCCCTTAGCATTAAGATCGTTAACGATAAAGAGATTCTCTTATCCTCAAACCTTTTTTGATTACGGCAATACGAAATTCCACTAATTGCGTTTATCACACAAGCCAATAAGACTTATGTGACCTGCTTGTTGATTGCATGAAGATAAAATAGAGGTAACCGAGGTGAAGTCAAAATTAATTGAAAACAGTGTCATGGCCCATTTCCAAATGCTCGTAGCAAAGCAACAAGTTAGGAAAAGATGGTTAGAATCCTCTGTAGTGGAGTGACAGAGGCTACAAGTTGACGTCAGCATGCAGCCACTACTTTGAAGATTATCATATGTTGGCATTTTCCTATGTAAAATTCTCCAAATGAGAAACGACTTTGAAGGCGGGATTCACCTAGCCCATATTAGCTTTCACCAGGAGAGCTTAGGACTAGGAACTGACAGAGCCCTGTACGAGGCTTTTAAAGTCAGCACCTCATCGCTGATATGCTGCCAGACTACATTATCACACCCATCATCTCTATTATAACCAGCAATTTTACCAGCTAAGTCAGAAGCAAACCTTACTAGAACAGCAGGAATCCTCCATCTAGCATCGAAGATGTAGTCAACCACCGAAGAGGTCAAACGGTTGTGAATATGAAGAGGAATATGTAAGGTGACCACCAACGGAGTATCCATCCAGTTGTCCTTCCAAAAACTAACTTGATTGCCTTCCCTAACCAGCCAAATTGAATTCGAACCAGCCAAAGCCCAATTGTCTTTGATGTCGGGCCAAATAGAAGATCTATAGTACCTTTCTCAAGGGAGTTGCTGCAACCAAATCTTTTTTCTACAAAAAGAGGTCCACTCCTACTTCGAGCTTCTAATTTCCCAAGACAGCTTTAACAAGGTAGCTTTCTCATTTCCCAACCAGCCAATTTTTTTCTACTTGAACAATGTCCAAAAGAAAAGTGTGAGGTTTGTTATTTACTAATCCTCCCTAAAACTTGATGTTTTAGATTTACAAGACATTAAGGTACAATTTAGTATCCTACTTTTTCTTAATATCCATAGACATCACATTTGTGAATATTTGTAGATTAAAAAATAGGCCTGCCTTGGCATACATGAATATTGTTTGAGCTTCAGATTTTTTATTGATCATCATTAAAGCTTATGAACGTTAAAATTTTGAGCTCGCTAACATGCTAGAAAGTTCAAGACCTTTAATTGAGGCGGTCTTAAGTTGAAAAAATAGTTCGCAATGAACTTTGATGGAAACACAATTGGACTTAATTCTTAACGAGAAGAGATAAACTAACCTCTAATCGAGTCATTTTTAAATTGGAATAAAGGACAACAAATAGTGTGAATGAGATATCTTTTAAGATTAATTTTAGAACTTTAAGAATTTACATTATGTGCAACAAATCTTGCCAATGAGTGAATCCTTTAAATTTAAATATTTTAGTAAATAATACAATGGACAACAACTTTTTTGATGTGCGTCAAATCGTTTTAATTTGTGTCCTTATAAATAGTTTTCATTTGACTACAGTAATCTGATCAAAATAAAAGCATCCCAATGCCAACGAGAATGTGAGAATTAGATAGTCCAAGGTTCCAGATCAACACATAATCAGTTTTTATTCATTCTTCATTTAAGAAGGGTACAAACATATCAGACATCATAAGTACACATGCAATTGTCATTATCGCAATATCCGTCTACATTAGCACGAGTCCTACCATACATTTGACATTCACGTTTACATATTGTAGGATTGCAACCACCTGTAGTAAACTTTACTATCTTTCTTCTAGGTGGCCTCGTACTACCGGCATTTGCTTCACTTGTGATGAAAATACCTGAAATTTCAAAAACAAAGTTACTATAGGCAAGAATTATAATTTTAGGCATGCTAAATCTCATCAAACTTTAATTTAATAAGTCACATGATTTTTCATTTTATAAAACAATGTACTCTTATTATGTGATATAAAAACCAAAGTGTCCCACCAATTATACAAATAGCATTGGTGATTAAACTGTGATATGTTTTGCAAATCATACATAGATAAATATCAAGAAAGCAGATATTGTTACACTATCTAGAATTAACCTGCAAGCAAAAGGAAAAGAACAAAAATATGCATTAAAGTAAGCTTAGCCATCTCCAACAAACACAACTCAATGTCAATAAAAATGATTTAATCCTAATGTTTCTTTGCACAAGATAAGCATAGTAGTGGAAGGTGAGACTACTCATTTATATAGAGAACAAAGTGATAGCAAGATATCAATAACACTAATTGCTTTGACTTAAAAACATATAAAAATTATAATTCTAATATTATAAATTACTATATATTAATATGTATTAAATTATAATTTTATTATAACTATATTATTAAAAAACATAAATTATGATTATAATATGATAAACTACTACTCTTTTTGAACCCTTTTGTAAAGTATCTAATAAAGTATAATCTTATTATTATTATAATTATATGTATATTAAATAAATTTAGTCCAAACCAATCAAGTTTGCTGTTAATTTCCTATAAAAAGTACATAAGAAGTTGATTTTAATGAGTTTTATTACAAAATTGTTTTTTAATTAATTATTATTACTATAATTTCAAATTAAATTCCGCAACCAACCAATAAAATGATTTAAATAATTTATTATAAAGGACTATTTCATTAAAAAAAACAATTATGAACCTTTCTAAATTTCAAAGTATTTGTTTAACATATAATTTTATCCATTGGTGGATGGATCGCTCCTTCTGTTTGACTGACTAATTGTATTCGATGTATTACTATTGCACTCTCTTACATGTTAAGTGTCACCTTTTGGGATTTAGCTCTTCCCAAATACTTGAAAAACTTCTTGCTCATAAACTTTCCTTTTATATGTAACTAATCAATTTTATATACAAATAGAAAATTTAAATTTCTGACATATTCAATTATGCTTATCACACCCTAATTTTTGGTTAACGCCTATTATACAACTTATGAAAAGGGTGAAGGGAAATTATACTATCTTCTAAAAGATTTGAAATTGCCACCACGTTGTTACGAACAAAAGGTGAAAAACTCTCCTTATGCCTAATTTTCAAAATGTTTTGGTCTTTAAACTAGAGTTTTATGATCGGGAGACGATTATGGATCGGGGAAGGATATACTTAATATAATGGATAATATTATACCTTTAACTTGTTTTATTATTATTTTTTAATTATCTATTTATTTATAAAACACATAAAAGAATTTTCACATGAGTTTATCTAGGTCATGAGTATGCTCATGTGCAATAGGAAATTAAGACTAAGTGATTCTTGGTGAAAAATGTTTGATTGGTTGGTTGTATTTTAATTATTTTAAAGAATAGATGTGATTTATCAACGGCCATTTAAAGGATGGATGAGAAAATAAAGTGAGTCATCGCAACCCTTCCTAAATCTTCAATGTTACTATTATTTTTATATTCCTGAAATCAATTAAGAAAATATTCGTTTTGTTTGCTTTGACAGTCATTATTTATTACTGAAGAAAATACTATTATTATTACTTTATTTGGGTTCCTATTTCAAAGATTTAATTATACTACCTTTCTTTTATATTAGTTATTATTATGTCAAAAATTTTTTTTTAATATTTAATATTTAATTTAATTTTAACAAACAAAATTTAAGTTCTTGTTTGTTCAAAGATATTTCAATAATATAGATTAAATCTTAAACTTGTCTCCATCTTATTATAATTCATTTTAATAGACCTTTATATTAATTTTTCGTAATAGATGAAAGAATTTATGTAGTTCAAGCCCTATTTTATATATTTATTTATTATAGAACAATATTATATGTTATTATTATTGTTTAGATTTATTAGTTACATTTTATTATTATCAGAGCCACGACGGGATTCCACGAACAGTGTGAGGCTAGACACTAATGGGTTTGTAGCCCTTATTCTATCTACTGCAGATTGGCTGCACTTACTTGTAGAGACAATTAGGTTGACACTGATTTTTGTGTTGTTAGAAAATAAGTTATTTGGTGTTTTTTAGTGTGTTTCATGTGCGGGCTAAGGGATATACTTAAAGATCAAAATATGAGGGTCTAGGATAGGAACATACCAGTTTTAAAAAATACTTCTAAGACTTGTCATCCAATTTTAATAAAAAAAATGAACATGTTCCTCATTACCTAGAATAAAGAAATCATGTCGGGTACTGCTGAAACATAGGAATAGTACGAAAAACAACGAAGAATGAATGCCCAAATAATTCTTGAGCTAAGGAACATGAATAAGAACAATCAAGAAAACAGATTGGGGTATATCCAGAAGTTGGGGACAATAATTAAAACATCCAAGAAAATAGGTCGAATTACTATATAAGCATCAAAGTGATAGACAGGCTGCACCTGTGATAAGTGCCAAACATACCTAAAAATCATACCTAAAATTCATACACTTTTATGGCACTTATCTTAAGCATAATTGAGAAAAACCAACTTAAAACAATATTTTTTGTATAAAATGTCACAATTTGGTATATTTGTGTTTGTATTGCCTTTTTATGTATTTTGTAGGAAATAAGATGAAGAAAAGAAGAAAAAAGATTCATGGTCAAAAAGCAACAAAAGTCAAGAAAATCAAGGAGCTCACCCAGGCAGCTGAGCGTGGAACAAGCCCCACTAAGCTGACCTGGCCACATGCCTGACCTAGACCAAACTCCTCAACCATGTAGTTGAGCAGACCTACTTAGCCGCTCAGCCTAGCATCAGACTAGGCCTGGCATGGTCAGAAATATGCTTGACACGGTCAGACACGAGCTTGGCATAGACCAAGCTGCTGAACAAGCTGCTCAGCGATCCAACCAAGCTGCTCAGCGGAGAACCAGACTCCTGGCCAGATCAGCAAGCACCAAGCCACGTCCCATTCAACATGGTCAGAAGCTGTTGAACAAGCAGCTCAGTGGTGAAGCAGGTGCGCTGGGCGGTGCTTACCAGACTTGACTTAACCATCAAGCAAACCATGAAGTCATCCATGACCTCACCTCAAGTAGCCCACCATAGGCTTTTCAGAAGTAGCTCACAATAGCTGGTCTCATAGCCCAAAACTAGTTTTGGTGAGTCATGTACAAAGGTGAGTAAGCTACTTGGTCAAGGGACCAAACCCATGCTGAAGGGTTTGGTCAGCTGCTGAGCGGTCCAGCTCAGCGGTCTGGCATGGGGCCTATAAATAGAAGTCAATTCCTTCGAGCAAAAGAGATTGTAACACACCATTTCTTCATAAAATTCTCTCAAAAATACTTGAAGGCCAGAATTCTCTCATTTAGGAATTCTTTCTTCATTTCTTAGTTTAGCGTTTTCATTTTCAAGTAAGTCTTTGTAATTTTTAGTTAGAATTCAAGAGGAGAAAATGAGAAGGCAAAATGAGATGCAAAAATCAATTTTGTACTCTCATTTGGAACTCAAAAGCATCCAATCCTTGGATGGATGGCTCATGCTCCTAAACATTTTCTTTTGAACAAGGTTATGTAATTTCTACTTCTTCTTAATTTAAAAAAGTTTGGATTTTAATCACTCAAGGTTGTACTTTGGTTAATATTATTTGTTTGAGAAGTACCTAATGTTCTTTTCAAATTGATCACCTAAAAAATGATTTCAAGTCAATAAAACTACTTGTCTCAAACACTTAACAAATAAACTTTGGAGTAGTTGTACTACTTAGTTTATTTGCCAAGTTAAGCATGTTTTCTAAAGATCTTACATTCATCACTCATTCAATATTAGAGTCACCAATGGTTAGGGTGTGACAACCTAATCTCTTTTATGGTCGTAGTATTGTTTAAGTGATGAATATAAGTGTTTATGATTCTACCATTTTAGGACATACACTTTGACATATTTATATGATTCATTTTATTAGGCAATTCCTTGTGGTTCGACATAACCCTATACTATACTACAATTGAATCTTGAAAGAGGTGTAAATTGTAAAATAGTAAAGTGTTATCAATAAATTTATTTGTTGAAAACACCTTTTAATATACAAAAGTGATGAACTAACTTACTAACTTTTATTTATTGTTATTTACTTTCCGCATTTTATTTATTCTTTAATACCAACTTTCCTTAAGGAAGAAGTTTGGTTTGTTAATAAAATGAACCCAAAAAGGAGTAAATAAATAAAGGTCACTAAATTTATTATTCTTTTGTTCTTTATTTATTTATTTGTATCTCACAACTAACTATTCATCACTTTTACATATTAGAATACCATTAAACCGATGTTGGAATTTATTCCACAAAACCGATATGGTATTCAAAGGTACTTAATAATTATGTGATAGGTAATTGCTTTTATACCATTATACTGGCGTTAGAATTTATTCTAACAAAGCCGAGATGGGGAAAAGAAGGAATGACTTATTCACATAATTATTAAGAAAGTAAGTTGTAATTGGAATATTCTTGAAACCATTATATTGGCGTTGGAATTTATTTCAATGAAGCCAAGATAGCAAACAAAGAATAAAACCGAGTTCTCTTACTTAAAAAAGGAACATAACGAAAATGAGAGTATTAATCTTTCAACAAATTAACACTGTTGTCGGGACGATTTGTTGAGAGGAGAACACTCCCAACTAAAATAAACACCGAAATACGCTTTCAACAACCTGCTGATCCAAATTTAAATGCCTCTACTAATCCTCATGAACAACAAACTTCTGAGTTTCATGTTGAGTCTTCTTCATCTGATCCCATGCCTACAAACCAGATGATCATGGATGAGTTATTCTCTCTTTGAAGCTACATCTCTAATTGGATGGATGCTCTTGATGCTCATAATCAACAAGTCCAATTCGAGCTTGAACATCTTTCTTATAAGATCAATAGTGTGGATCTTGATGACGATAGCACTGAACCTGAATCTTAGATCTCTATTTGTCTAGGATTTCTTGTTGTAATCTTGCATACTTGTGAATAATTTGATGTTTTGTAGTTTTTCTGTTTTATGCTTGAAATTGTACGAACATCTTTTAAATTTTATATATATATATATATATATTGTGTTAGACTCTTGGCTTTTCTTCTTTTTGATGAAGTCAAAACGGGGAGAAAAGTTGGAAAAGTGTATTTTCTAAATAAAACATTTCAGGCACATAACTCCAAATCAAAGGGGGAGCATACTCAAGAAGAGTCAAGAATATCACAAAGTATGTTACTCTATAAAAACTACATTTTCAAGAAAATATTGATTTGTCTTCATCAAAAATGGGGAGATTGTGAAGAACATCTGGCTCCTAACCTTGGCAAGGTTTTGATGAAGACACAAACATCACATAAAAGAAGAAAAGGTAGAATACTTACAAAGACAATGAAGACAAAGCTTCAAGAAATTAGAATATAAGTCTTTAGATACATCTATCTTTATACTCTAATCTATACACTTAGTAGTAATGCTAGAAGTGTTTTAAAATAAAATTGATAAATACAAAGTATAAATGAAAACGATTTTCAAAATATTGTGTAACAGGTTACTAGATCTAAGTAGCAGGTTAATGTGACTAAGTAACATGTTACCATAAATAAGTAACAGGTTACATGTGTGAGAAACAATTTATCCAACAAAAATTTATCAGGGTAATCGATTACACCATGTTGGTAACCGGTTACACAATACGGTAAATAATTACCTAGTTGGACAGTGCAGTTGGGTAATCGATTACACCATTTGAGTAATCGATTACTGCATGTGAAAATTAATTTTCCAGTTGGACAGACTTGTTGGGTAATCGATTATATCGATAAAGCAATCGATTACAAAGAATTGTTACACTAGTTTTCAGACTCAAATCACACAGCTTTGAACACAAACGAAATGGTTTCATTCCAAACAAATTCTACCTTTTTTATAGAGGTATTCTGGTTGATTGGAAATTTTATATAAAGGCTTTGAAACTCATTTAAAATAAAAGAGTAGACACAATTTCGTAACATAACTCAGATTGAAATCACTCATTCAAACTATAAGTTTTTGAAATACTTGTTCTACACTTGGTGCAACTTGTTCATAATTTTTAGAACTTGACTTGCAAAGTTGCCTTAAGTGTTATTACAAGGTATTCAAACCTTCTAAGCATTAGTACTAAAGTATATATTGAGTTATTGGATTGTAAGAGTTTATAACTTCAAAATCTTGTAAAAGCAATCCATTGCATTGTTAAACATAGTCTTCATTCAAAGTTGTGAATTACTTTCTTTTACAGGGTGCGATAAGAAAGGAGATAGAGTCACTTGGAAAGGTTATTTTCCAAAGAGTGATACATGTGTTAGAGAGTGAGTAAGGTATAAGAGAATCTCGGGGTGAGAAATTGTAATTACTACTTTTAATATCTAGTGAAGAAATCTCTTGTGTTGCAAGAGTACTGGATGTAGCTTTCACTGGACAAGAAGATGAACTAGTATAAAAACATTTGTGTACTCTCTTCTCTTTATCTCCTTATATTTACTTTATTATTTCTTCATTGTATTTTCCGCTTCTATTAACTCTTAAATTGTGCAGAAAAATCACCTATAGTTTTAAACAACTAATTCATCCTCCCTCTTAGTTGTCATCTCAGTCTTACATGATCGAAATACAATTTGACTCAATTCTTAACGAGATGAGATAAGATAACCTCAAGTCGAGTCATTTGCACCCTAATGGAAAGATATAATTTTTAAATTGGAATAATGGACAATAAATAGTGTGCATGAGATAATCTTTAAAGATTAATTTTAATACTTCAAGAATTAACATTATGTGCAA
This sequence comes from Lupinus angustifolius, assembly GCF_001865875.1. Taxonomy (NCBI): domain Eukaryota; kingdom Viridiplantae; phylum Streptophyta; class Magnoliopsida; order Fabales; family Fabaceae; genus Lupinus; species Lupinus angustifolius. The sequence continues at coordinate 19,343,538 of NC_032015.1, read as the reverse complement.
CAAATTTTGCCAATGAGTTAATCCTTTAAATTTAAATATTTTAGTAAATAATACATTTTTTGATGTGTGCCAAATCATTTAAATTTGTGTCCTTATAAATAATTTTCATTTGACTACAGTAATCTGATCAAAATAACATCATGCCATTGCCAACGAGAATATGAGAATTAGATAGTCCAAGGTTCCAATTCAATAGAGAATCACTCTATGTGCTCATACAAAGACAATATCCTAGTTAATATAATGGATAATATTATACCTTAAAATTCTTTTATTATTTATTTTAATTATTTATTTATTTATAAAAGATAGTATACCTTTATTAATTAGTGGGAAAGTCTTTGTAAAACAAAATTGACATATTAATAATTATTTTTAGTATACCATTATTGTCATCATTCCATTCACTTTTTTCAAAGGGAATTCATACCATCTAATCCTTGAACTACTTACTTACTTTCTTATAAGTAACTATCCTAAAGCTCCTAGGAATGTCGAAGTCATGTAGTTACCTCATGTAACACCTCAGTTATGACTTGGGACTTCAGGAATAAATAGTCATTATACCACTGAGTTACTACCATTGCCTTTTTTTATAATACCCAAGTTATGACATGCGACTCAGGGTAGCGAACTACAACAAACATGTGTATATATATAGTACATATAAAAGTAAATATAGGAGAGGATATAAGAATCAACTGTGACGACCACAATATATATTATTACATAAAGTATAAAATTAATATGACAAAACACATATATAATCAAAAAATGTCATCCATATGTAAATGGTGTATAAAATTAGTGTCTTATACAATAGGATATTCATATATCAAATTAATCGATCTTTCATGGAATGCTTATTGTCGGCCTTGATTTTCAATTGAGCATCGGATGCACAATATGTTTGGAGTTGTCAATACATATTTTAAAACTAAAATTAAAAGCACATTGATACTCTTTTTGGGTAGAACCTTATAGCTACTTCGTAAAAAATCCCAAAAACTATTATATTATTCACATGTGAGTATAATAATTTTTTGGTTAATATAAATTCCCATAAATGACAAGAATGACATGTGTTTTTATATTAAAAATGAAATCTTTTCATTATTAGGCTAATAATAAAATCATAAAAGCTATTGCATAACTCACATGTGTTTTTATAAAAAAAAAATCTTTTCATTATAAAAAGTTACTTCAAATATTTCATTTTAAAAGTAAAACAAAAATTAGTGGGGAGAAAGTATTATGAAATGTTATCACACCATTATTGTCTCAATTAAGCAATCTTGAAATGTCTTTTTTATTTTTATTTTTAATGGAAATTAAAAATTTGGAGGGAAGTTGATTTGAGGTTGCATGTGTCCAATCAGCCATTTAACCCTCCCCCATTTAAATGTCTGGGTAATCTAAAATTATATTCTTTCACAGATTATTTTTCAAAATGAAATCTTTCTATTACTACTACTGTTTGGAATCAAATTGGATTAAAACCTTTCTATCACAATAATTTATTTATATTATATATTCACGTTTTTTCTTATTGTATTGTTAAAAACATATTTGTTTTATTAAAAATTGTAATTTTAGAGTTTTTTGGGTTAGAAAAAATTGTGAAGGCCAAGATTGTAATGACAAAAGAAAGAAGCGTACACATATTATCATAACAATGGAAAGCAATAGTTTTATCTATTATCTAGTACCTCTATATGGGTGTTTACATGGTAAGACTAGTCTGTTTCAGCAATCCTCTCTGTAGACCATGAAGTTTGTTAGAAAGTACAAGACTCTGCTTATTTTATATGTGAAACTATCCTGGTCATACACATAATAAAGTCGGGCCCTCATTGGATGGTCTCATCTAAACAATCTCTCGAGGCTTCTTGACAAATCACCGTCAATTTCACCCTTATCTAAATCTGTAAGTGATATTTCTATTAGTGTATCTTTCCATTTTCTCCAACAACTACAAAAATACAATGCATACACACTAACTGATGTTAGCTCATCAAGTCTTTTAGTCTAGGTTTGTATTGATTTTTATTTCCAAAAATATCACATAAGTTAGTCATCTCAAACGTAAAGCACTTTTACAATGCAAAGTTAAACAAGCAGATCAAAATGCTAACTTAGTCGTCCAAAGCATTATTACTACACTTTCACAATGCAAAACACTATTACTACACTTTCACAATGCAAAGCACTCTTACTACACTTTAACCTTACAAAGCAATATTACTATACTTTCAAGCGTGTTAATAGTTATATGTTCTCAACAAATTCCATCTTTCCAAAAATATACTTAAGTTAGACGTTTGAGCCCCAATGCATTTATTTACTATGTCGTGTCCTTAGGACGAGCTTAAGACTCTAATTTAGTTATCCAAAATCAACAAACAAAGCCCAAATTTTCTGTATAATTTCAAGTGGTGATTAGCCATAGACTCTCAACTAACTCCACTTTCCATCCTTAATCACCAATGATAGTTAAGGGTGTCTATCTTTTTCTAGGCAAAGTCTTTTATAATATTTTATCTCCAATTATATTGAAACCCAAAATCATCTTATCTTCATTTCTCAAATCACTCTCACCTCGCTATTGGTTTTACTCCTCACATAATAGTCACTAATTTTTTTAATCCTATTGGTTAATTGAATTTTCATTCTCACACTCAGTATTTATTTTTAATCTCCATATAAAGTCACAACTAATTTATGACTTTCTCAACTATACACTCAAACCCCAATCTCAAATATATTTTATTTTTAATATCAACACAACAATCCACAACATAACAATTTAAATTTGGATATTTCCAAAATTCCGTTCTTAACACGGACAAACCAAACTGTATTATGATAACATGCTCTAAAATCAGCCAAATAAGAATGACAAAACATGAATTTATTAATTGTACAAAAGTTTATTGATAGAGTTATTGTGTCATTTACCATTCATATTTAATGTTGGTTTCTTTAATTGTAGGAGATGTGTTAGACAAGTGGATCCCCTTTCTCCAATTTTGTTCTGCATTGCTGAAGATGTTCTCAGTAGACGGATAAGAAAATTGGTCAGTGACAACAAGCTTTCTTTAATCTCTGGTCCTAAATGGATTCAAACTCCTAGCCATGTCCTTTATGCTGATGATATTTTAATTTTCTGCAAGGGAAAGAAAAGAGAGCTTCATTGTCTTATGAACTTGATCAAAGATTATGCTGCAGTTTCTGGACAACAAATCAGTTTGGACAAATTCAAATTCTATACCTCTACTTCTAATCCTAGAAGAATTTCATCTCTTTCCAACTATTTGGGCTTCTCGGTTGGTTGTCTTCCTGTTACTTATCTCGGAGTGCCTTTATTCAAGGGCAAACCAAGGAAAATTCAGCTTCAGCACATTGCTGATAAAATCACAGCTAAATTGGCAACTTGGAAGGGTAATTCCCTTTCCATAATGGGAAGAGTAAAGTTGGTTAGATCAATAATTCAAAGCATGCTAGTCAACAATTTTCATATATACAAGTGGCCTGCTCAACTTCTAAAGGATATGGACAAATGTATTAGGAACTTCATATGGTTTAGGGACACTGGGACAAGAAAATTGGTAATTGTTGCTTGGCATAAAGTTTGTTGTCCTTTGAATGAAGGTGGCTTGGTTTAAGATCTATAAAGAATATGAACAAGGCTGCTTTGTTAAAGTTGGCTTGGGCCATGAGGACATCAACTCAGGATTGGGAAGCTTTCTGTAGAGACAGATTCGGTTGTACAAGATCTCCTTCTGCTAGATATTTCAAATCCTCAATTTGGCAGGGTATCAAAGATAACTAGACTAAGGCAAATGACAATTCAATCTGGCTGGTGGGAGATGGTAAGCAAGTTAACTTCTGGAGGGACAATTGGATAGGGGATACATTGGTTCAATCTCTAGACATCCCTTCTCATCTGCATAATTCTTTGAATGCAAAGATGGCTGACTTCATCATAAACTCTAAATGGATCATCCCAGGTCCCTTAAAAAGACTTTTCCCTAACATCACTAGGAGAATAACAACTATTACAGCAACTTCTAACCATGATAGATTGATCTGGAAGCACTCAATTGATAAGGAACTTACATCTAAAGTTGCTTTCACCCACGTAAATCCAAGATCTCACACTCAACCTTGGTGTAAGCTTGCTTGGTCTCTTGAAGTTCCTCCCTCTAAGTCATTCATCCTCTAGAGAATCATGCATAGAAAAATGCCTACTGATGATAATCTTCAGATAAGAGGCTTTGTCCTAGCTTCAAAGTGCAATCTTTGCAATGCCAATCAAGAGGACTATGACGACCTATTCATACACTACAAATTCGCACTTGGCTTATGGTCCTGGGTGAAGGACACATTCAATATATCTACCAATAACCTTTCTATTATTTCAATATTGATGGATGGTGGAAAGCATTTCAATCTCCAAGTCAAAAAGATATTCACTACCTGTGTGATTAACACTTTAAGTACAATCTAGTACAAAAGAAACAGATGTAGATTTGTTAATCGCCCTGTGACTTTGACTCAAACAATTCATAAGATCAAAAGAGAAACTGCACTCTCAGGAGAGTTAGCATGCCTAAATCTCTAACCACGGGTAGGTTCTAAATCTCTTCTCCACCTTTCTTCTCCAATGATGCCAGCATCATAAATACTTGAGCTCCATCAATCAAGAGTTTCTTCATTTGATTGGCGGTGATGCTTTTGGTTTCATAATAGGATTCGATGAGGTTCTTAGGATCGCTAAAGATTATGGTTTTTCTAAAGCAGTTCAAGAGAACATGGTTGCTAGACAACCAATCCATTCCTAAGATGATATCTAATTGGGATAAGGGTAGACATATCAGGTCTACTGCAAAGGTTTGTTCATCTGAAGTTATAGGACATCCAGAGCACATAGTTGACATTATGACAGGTTCATTAGTGGGTGTGGACACAATTAGATCATAGGGTAAGGACACTATAGGCAATACTAATCAGTTGACAACATCATTAGATATGAAAGAATGGGTCGCATTCTCTACCGAATAATTCAAGCAAACAATTAAGCACACCAAGTCACACAAGAAAGCATATGAGGCCATGCCCAAGGCCGAATAGAAAAGAACCGGTCTGATACCATGTTGTAATGCCCCGAAAATTACTCCAACAATATTGCCCAAAAATGGGTAAAAAAAAAATTTTTTTTTAATGTCAAACTCTATTTACATTTAATTCCTTTTCGGGATATCACATTTAGTAACCTAAAATGCGGAAAAGACAACAATAATTCGTGGAATGATCCTTTATTGAAATAACTGAAAACATATACAAAGACAAAGCGGAATACATCTTAATAAATAATGAAATATCTACAATAGTCTGGTTTATTCAGAATATTATAAGTACCCTACACAGATACTCGTCTGAAGGGCAACTAGAAATAGAAATGACCACTAGCGACTAGCTCCAGGGTTAGCGGGTGTACTAGAACACTCGCTGGGATCCTCCTCCGTCTCAGAATCGGAAGAAAGGTCCACCACCTCAATGGAGTCCTCTATACATACCAACTCCACACAGTCTTCCTCTTCGGCTTCTTGCTCCTCTCTGGGTTGTTGGACGAACCTTGTGACTTTCTTTCACTCTCTCCTCTGCCTGAAGATCGGGCGGTGTCGGTATAGCAACTCTCTTCCCCAATGGGAACTGGGCACATCATCCCTACTCCATCTCCGAGCAGATGGTCCAACATCAGTGAGTCCGTGAGGGATCACAGACTGAATGGATGGCACAGTAGGTGCAAATCTCCGAGTAGGCAATGTGAATGAAGCCTCTGAGTTTGCATGCTCAGAAGAGAAGCGCATAGTAGAGCCGTCATAAACCATCTCTAGCTCTAAGGCACAAGGGCTTGTATAGGTATATCTATGTCCATCACTACTCCATGTCCCTTCTAGGGACATCGAGAATCGGTATCTCCGAATCCTCGCTGTATGGTCCATCTAAACGAGAACGCGAATCGAGAAAAAGTATAAAGAAAATAAAAGAAGAGAGAGTAAGACATCTAATGAATATAATTCATTGACAGCATGGAATTACACGGAATATCACATCCAGATAGACATGCATAATATACACAATATAGATCACAAACATAATGCACAATGATGAATGCGGTTATAACTCGGATGATGGGGATTTAACATCCACGGCCTCAATGTATGAATATTATGCATATTTCATCCATCCTTACACCAATATCCTCCCAATATACTATTCGGAAATAACCAAGAGTACAGGTCCCATAACAAGCCGATTTGATCGAACAAAAAAATATTCCTCGCAAGGATGTATATATGATCGATCGGTTCCGAAGAACGGTCCATTTCAGGATGGTGTCGTATCGAACACACTCTGGGCATCCTTCTCATTGATCCTGATTGTAAAGAGGGGTTGTCAGAGATCGTCTAGTTGCGCTGTGAGAACTGTCCGATCCAACATAATACCTCATCCAAGAATACAGGGGACTCATCTCACCTAGACTCTCCCTCAAGACTTTGCTGATGAATCACCATCATCGTCGTCCCTCTCAATATCGCGAGGCTTGTTCGTCTCCCGTAAATTTCATCTCCACTACTTCGTTATTTATAATGAATATGCACACTAACCGAAGTTAGCCAATTCAAAATTTTAATTAGTCTTTTAAAATGACCGGCCCATCCTAAGACATCTCCCAAAGGAATGCTTCTTGTGGGACCCGATCTAACGTTATCACGTAATATAGGAATAACATCCCTACCACGACGAACCAACGCTGACTTACCCTGGACGGCCACACCGCACGGCCAAGCCTCTTACGGTCAGACAACCTCGTTGTGTGGTATCATATAATATAGGAATAACATCCCTACCATTATGAACCATCGCTGACTTACCCTAGACGGCCACACAGCCAAGCCTCTTACGGTCAGACGACCTCGCTGCGTGGTATTATATAATATAGGAATAACATCCCTACCACTACGAACCATCGCTGACTTACCTTAGACAGCCACATGGCCAAGCCTCTTAAGGTCAGACGACCTCACTGCATGGTATCATGTAATCCTTTTTAGGCATAGCCTTGCTCACGATGTCCTCGTCGGAATCCTTGTCCACACAAGGTGCAAGAACCAAAAGTAAGAGTATAAGTTTATTCATTTGGGCACCACACTCAATCCAATAAGCCACGATCTTTCCCAAGTGTAAATACACTTCATACCCAAACTAGGGCTATTGCCTAAGCAATAAATTAATCATAAACAGTCACAATTTATGTTTGTCTTTCGCCCAAGCGAGAAAATGTCGCTCAAGCGACCAATTCATCAAAACAGACTCAATTTCCTATATGGTTCTCGCTCGAGCGAGGGGACTATCTCTCAAGCTGACAAATCCATCAAAACTAGCCAAAATACATGTCTGGTCTTTGCCATGGCGAAATATGGTCTCTCGGGCACCAAAACACCCAAAATGGGCGAAATATGGTCGCTCGCCCAAGTGAGGCTGGATCGCCCGGGTGAGGGGTTGCTCGCCCAAGCACTATTTAAGACTATTCTTTTATGTTTCTCCCTCACCAAGGCGAGGATGGCTCGCCCGGGCGAGGTTGTTCGGTTACCAGGACCATTTTCCTCGCCCTTTTGGGCTACCAGATTGGAACTCTCTGCGGTTTTCGATCCCAATGCATTTTAGTTTCTCGAGTGGTGTTCCTTCACGGATAACAACCACGAGACTTGATATTTTATACTATCTTAGGGGCATTCAGCCTAAAGACACATCTTACTCAATCCAGACACGAAAACATTTGGTTAAGTATGAGTTTCTAACAAAATAGAAATAACTCCCAACTTTTGAGATAGTTGGGAGATCTGGGTGTCATATTCAGACACTACTATGTAACGATATATTCTCTATTACCTTGGGTTGTAGTGTGGTTGATTCCCTTTCCGTGATTAGATTGTTTGTCCGACTTCGAACGCCTAGAAACTAACACAAAACGCAAATCAATGATTCGCGAGTTAAATCACTTTCCTACTAACTCTAAGATAAAAATACCATTTTAATACATTCTAAGACATCCAGACTTTCATCCATCCGGTCCAAGATTCATAATCTTGAAACATCATTTATCCTCAAAAGTCTCGTTCCTAATCCCTTATCGCGTTCATGATCATTTCAACACTTTCACAAGGATTGATCTCATGATCAAAACGACATTTTGATTTAAAATATTTCTTTGATTTCAAAATCATCATCTTTCATCAACATAAATAACATGCATATATTCAAAACACTAAAACAACCCCAAGAACAACAAGATTTCGTGGTTTCAATACAACAATTTCTAGATTCACGAAAACTCATTGTTCGCGCTCTTGCGTATAACAAGAGATAGGAAGGTTTTTTAGAAAATTTTGACAGTTAAAAATGTTCGTAACATACGCATAAACATCATATTCGAATATCGAAAACAATGAACTGCTAGATTTTCTAAAAGATTAAGAACAAAAGGGATGAGGTTTACCTTGAAGTTCTTGAGAGCCAAATGAAGAAGAATGTGGAATGAAATGTCAAGGGTGCTCTAGGTTAAATGGTCCTTTTAAAGGAAACGAATTAGCCTTAGAGAAGCGAGCCAAAGGTTTCAAGAGTAAAGGGCTCTTTTAAAGGGGTTAAATCAGATTTAAGGCGAATTGAATCTGATTTATGGAGGCAAACTAAGGGTTTCCAAGATTAATGGTGCAATGGGTAAGTAAAGGGTTTACGGAATTTAGTGTAAAGATGAGTAGTTTCGCTTGCTTGTCACGCAAGTTTCACTCGGGAAAATGGGGTGACTTTTTCAGTGAATCATTCGTGAGGAGACCATGCCTAAGTATTGTAAGCTAATACTTGGTTGGATATTAAAATCTTCCGATTACGGTCAGAATTTCGAAATGTCGAATTCAGAGTGGAAAAATATTTGGAAATACGTTTTGGATAAAATTGATGTCCATCCTGACTCGAAATAATATTTCAAAGTCAAAGGCGCAATCGGAATTCGATTCTGAGCTACGAAACTCAAGAACACGTTTTTGAGCCGAATTTGGGCGAATTTGGGCCCGACAGCAGTCCAAAAACTTTTCGTCACAGAAAATTACGAGAATATACCACAAGATGGGAATTCACAAAAAAAGACTAACACTCAACTACGATTTAGCCTAATTCATTACCGATTAATTTCTAAAATTAATTATTTTTAAAAATAATTAATTAATAATATATACGGAATTTTCACGGTGTTACAAACTTTCCAATTGGAAAGGCTCTTGTTTATCTATAATGGATAAAGTGGAGCTAGTAAAGTCTATAATTTATAGTATGTTGTCCTACACCTTTTAAATATTTTAGTGAATAATACAATGGACAATAATTTTTTTGATGTGCGCCAAATCGATTTAATTTGTGTCCTTATAAATAGTTTTCATTTGACTACAGTAATCTGATCAAAATAACATCATGCCAATTCCTCACTATCCTGGTCATACACATAATAAAGTCGGGCCCTCACTGGATGGTCTCATCTAAGCAATCTCTCGAGGCTTCTTGACAAATCACTGTCAATTTCACCCTTATCTAAATCTGTAAGTGATATTTCTATTAGTGTATCTTTCCATTTTCTCCAACAACTACAAAAATACAATGCATACACACTAACTGATGTTAGCTCATCAAGTCTTTTAGTCTAGGTTTGTATTGATTTTTATTTCCAAAAATATCACATAAGTTAGTCATCTCAAACGTAAAGCACTTTTACAATGCAAAGTTAAACAAGCAGATCAAAATGCTAACTTAGTCGTCCAAAGCATTATTACTACACTTTCACAATGCAAAACACTATTACTACACTTTCACAATGCAAAGCACTCTTACTACACTTTAACCTTACAAAGCAATATTACTATACTTTCAAGCGTGTTAATAGTTATATGTTCTCAACAAATTCCATCTTTCCAAAAATATACTTAAGTTAGACGTTTGAGCCCCAATGCATTTATTTACTATGTCGTGTCCTTAGGACGAGCTTAAGACTCTAATTTAGTTATCCAAAATCAACAAACAAAGCCCAAATTTTCTGTATAATTTCAAGTGGTGATTAGCCATAGACTCTCAACTAACTCCACTTTCCATCCTTAATCACCAATGATAGTTAAGGGTGTCTATCTTTTTCTAGGCAAAGTCTTTTATAATATTTTATCTCCAATTATATTGAAACCCAAAATCATCTTATCTTCATTTCTCAAATCACTCTCACCTCGCTATTGGTTTTACTCCTCACATAATAGTCACTAATTTTTTTAATCCTATTGGTTAATTGAATTTTCATTCTCACACTCAGTATTTATTTTTAATTTCCATATAAAGTCACAACTAATTTATGACTTTCTCAACTATACACTCAAACCCCAATCTCAAATATATTTTATTTTTAATATCAACACAACAATCCACAACATAACAATTTAAATTTGGATATTTCCAAAATTCCGTTCTTGCCACAGACAAACCAAACTGTATTATGATAACATGCTCTAAAATCAGCCAAATAAGAATGACAAAACATGAATTTATTAATTGTACAAAAGTTTATTGATAGAGTTATTGTGTCATTTACCATTCATATTTAATGTTGGTTTCTTTAATTGTAGGAGAGGTGTTAGACAAGGGGATCCCCTTTCTCCAATTCTGTTCTGCATTGCTGAAGATGTTCTCAGTAGAGGGATAAAAAATTGATCAGTGACAACTAGCTTTCTTTAATCTCTGGTCCTAAATGGACTCAAACTCCTAGCCATGTCCTTTATGCTGATGATATTTTAATTTTCTGCAAGGGAAAGAAAAGAGAGCTTCATTGTCTTATGAACTTGATCAAAGATCAACAAAAGAAAAAATGTAGATAACCTTAATTTAACATAGTATATAATCTTATTTTAACAATGTATATAATTCGCCATCAAAGTATTAAAGACTCTTACATGAAAAACAAGTTCACATGAATTCCACAATCTTAAAGATCCTACAACTTTAGAAGGCATCATACAACTTCAAATATGTACATAATCTAATATCACATTGGCCTTGTCCTCTACCTTAGCCAATTTAATTTGCTGCTTTAATTTTGTCTAACCATCATGAATATTTCCCTCTTTCGCTTTTTGGACTACTTTTTGATGATCTATGTTTTGGTACTGGCACTCTCGAGATATCATCGAATTGTGTTAGTTGTCAACGCCTTATATATGTGATTTATCATGATCATTCAAAACACGAACTGAGAAAAGAAAATGAATCATCACAACCATTCATATTCAATGTGACTATTATTTTTATATTCCAAATATCAATTAAGAAAAAATTCACATTTCTTTGATTTGAGACTTATTCTTTACTAATCGTCCCCCAAACTTGATATTTTGCATTTAGTGGTATTTATGTTGTATTTAGATATAAAATAAATAAGGTAGATTTTAGTATTATACCTTTTTTAATGTCCATAGATCACATTTAGGAATATTTGTATGCTACAAAATAGATTGGATAGAATTATTTTCTCCTCTCTTTGTGACATGTTTCTCTATGTATAGGAAAAGAGAAAACATGGAATGGTGGAGAGGAGTGTGGATGGTATAGGTTTGTATGCATATGAAAAGAAAACAATGTGCATGAGGAAGAAAAATAGGAGGAGGTTGCAAAAAATTTGTGCAGTTTGTTGGTAATCCTAACTACACATGTCTTCAACTTGGACCATTATTTACACTAGTGTGTACAGGCACTTCGTGCCTGCCGGCGAATATTGTGTGATACTACATATTCAATTTTTATATATTTCATTTTTTGAATTAAAATGTATTTGTTGTGTTTGGTGTACTTTATATTATATTTTGTGTGTTTATGATAAAAAACATAATTATAGGTAACAAACTTTAATAAAACAATCAAATAAGACTTAGTTAACGAAAAGTTGTATTACAATTATTCACAGTATATAATTATATATATATATATATATATATATATATCTTAATTTTATATTACTAATAAACATATAATAGAAATAAGCATTTGTAGTTAGAGATAAAATGATGAAATGATAAAGATGATAAATTGATATTAAATATGTTACGTAAATCATTATGATAACCATAACCAATTTAATCAAAAGTCACAAGAAAGATAATGTTATAATAAATAAAATATGAGATATTACTTAGTAAATTATTATCAAAAGTAATTCTAAGATTATGAATAAATCATTATAACGGAAAAATAATTCTTCTAACACAAACTACATTTTTAAATAACATTATTTTCACAAAAACTCGTTAACAGATGATATGTATATTCACTTAGACGTTAGGTAACCAGTCAAATAACTTGTTTTTCGAATAGAAAAAAAAACATAGACATATGAAGTAAACATTAAAATAGCTACAATTAATCTAAAAAATCATATTTATTTTTAGATAAATCTACAAAAATAAATTAAGATTTTTCACTCATATATTAAAAAATAGAAAATTGCGAGCATTACCCATTGCATTTGGCATGTTTCAGAAATGTAACTACCATCTTATAACTTTGTTTTATACTTTCTATGAGTCTTCACTTGTCATTAAAATACCTGAAAGTTCAAACACAAAATTACCATCGGCAAGAACACCCAAATGAAAAACAAAGACACGCATTTAAAATTATAAAACAATTGTTCCTATAGAATTAGACATGCTAACTCTAATCAAAATTTTAATTTAATATGTTGCAAAAAAATCATTTTATTAAACAATGTATCCATATTATGTGATATAAAAACCAAAATGTCTCATCAATTATACAAATATCAGTTATGATTAAATGTTGATAAGTTTTGCAAATCATACATAGATAAATGCAACAAAATGATAAGTTTTCTCCTAGAAAAGTGTCCATGTTGTCTTCTTACTTGGGATTCTCTCCTACTCTCCTTCCTTTCACCTATCTTGGGATTCCTCTGTTCAAAGGCAAACCAATGAGAATTCACTCGCATCCTATTGTAGATAGAATTGTGCACAAACTTTTTAATTGGAAAGGCTCTTGTTTATCTATAATGGGTAAAGTGGAGCTAGTGAAGTCTGTGATTTATAGTATATTGTCCTACACCTTTCACTTTTATTCTTGACCTATCCATCTTATTAAGGCTCTGGACAGAAGCATAAGGAATTTTATTTGGACTGGAGACAGTGAAGTCGGGAAATTATGCACGATTAACTGGATGAAAATTTGCACAACTACAGGGGAAGGGGGTCTTGGGCTAAGATTTGTGAAGATGATGAATAAAGTTGGTTTTCTTAGGCTTGCTTGGTTGACGCTATCCTCTAAATAGGATTGGGCCTATTTGTATAGGCAAAGATTTGGCTCTCATTTTAATTCTTCAACAAAAGACTTTAAATCTTCAATCTAGCATGGTAACAAGCATCACTGGTCTTTGATGCAGAACAACTCAATATGTTTGATAAGTGATGGTAAGATGACTAATTTCTGGAAAGACAATTGGTTAGGTGCCCCCTGGGTTCATATTCTTCAAATTCCAAAGGAGTGGCATTCGGCTCTTCATCCTAAGGTGATTGATTTTGTAACACCCCATTTTTGCAACTTAGAAATTAGGACTTCGTTTAAAAATATGATCAAAATTTATTGAAAATTAAAGGCAACCTATTAGAAAGTAAAAGTGAATTTAAAATTCCTTTTCATTATTATAAGATACAAAAATATTCAATATTATCTCTACTCAAAAACGAGGTATTACATTCAACCTCAAAACTATGATGTATATAATTATTTATTTGTTTAAGTATGTAGTTTTACAAAATCATTAATTTAATCTTAAATCATTAGGAAACCTTTCCAAATCAATTTCCATAATCATTTTTCAAAGATGGACACGGTATTGAACTTTTACATTCATTAAGTGTTTGAGAAGTAGATGATTCTTTTGGAGGTGACTTGTTTAGGAAAATATTTTCAGTTTAATTTAGGAAAAGGATCACTATAATTATATAATAACAAATAACTAAATCTCAACACCAGTGTTGAAATAAATTATACTATGTTATTATATTATATAAATATGACTTTATTAGTATTAACACTATGAGTACGAGTGAATATATTAGTTTATATATGGAGTACGCCTAAATAATATGAGAATCATTAAATCATAAAATATATTATATATATTCAGTTAAGAAGGTGAACTAGTATACATTGTTGTGTGATTTTCTCTAACCTTTACAATACTTTGTTCTTCATAATTTGCATTTGCTGAAATTATGATTTAGATTCTTTTTTAAAAGAGAACAATTCTAGTGCAAGCCTAATTCACGACCTTCATAGGTTGCTATTTTGTGTTTACAAATATCATCCCCAAACTGTAATCAATTTTAGAACTCAAAACTCTAGTTTAATAATCATGTTTTTCAATTGCGCACAAAAAGAGTTTTATCAGTTTCGACTGAAAAATAGTGGAAACTCTAAATCTTTACATGGATGTTGAAATACCTTTCTACATCCTCCTAAGTCATTTAACTGATGATGCATCAAACATGGTTTGATACACTCGCTAGACATATCACCCGTGTATGAGCTTAACACATGTTTCCATACCATTCGATCATTGCCTTTATCGTGTTCTCCATTCGGCCACTCACATGTGATTCGTGTTGAATTTGTGTGACACTACCTTTATTACTGCCATCAACATGTGGCCCTCCACCTAATCATGCATTGTTAGTTTTCCATATCGGTATTGACATGCATGACTCTATAGTCTCTGTAGTCCATTTATGTGCAATGAGATGTATTTCTCTATCTTCTTTCTTTAATTTTTAATTTTCATTTTTATTGATAATAATTATTATTATAATGATTAAATTTGTATAAATAATAATACTAATAATTTTTAATTATACTACTAATGTCAATATAACTTATTAATATATTAATAATTAAATGAGGATTATTAAATTATTATAATTATAATTGGTGTATTTTTGTGTTCGCTTTTTATGAAAAAATCTTCTTAAAATAAATAATGAATGATGATTTATAAATATTAAAATGAATCATTTATTATTTCTCATACCTGCTAAATAGCAATAAACTTCAATTTAAATAAAGTCTAACTCTTTTAAAATAAATTATTATAAAATTGAATTCCACACAGGCACTACAACAAAAATATCCTTTAGCCATGGTTGTAATCGTGGTAGTGTTTTTAAAAAGGGTAGCTAACTGATTTAGCCACGGTTACCACAAGTGAAGCAATCAATGACATTGCTAAATATTAGCCACGATTATTGTAAAGTGTGGTAACATTTAATTTGCCATGGTTCTATTTAACTGCTAGAGTAACAACTGTGGCTAATTTGATGATTTAGCCTTAGAAATATTAGTGCAACCGATTACCATACTGCAACCGTGGCTAATTAATTAGCTACGATTTATTCAATTTCGTATATATTCCTTTTCGGATCCTGTTGCGCCAATTGTGTAACAATATTTATATTCAATAATAAAATGGTAAAAGGTAATACTAAGAAATTAATAATTGATATTAATTGAAATTTGTAGAAAAATTAATACTAAGAAATTGGACCCAATATCTCAAATTATCATCACCTTCATCTTAAAATAATTCACAAATACATGAGCATTATTAATAATTTCACATAATATGTATCATTCAAACTAATTGTTGAAACATTCCAAATTTTGGTTAAAAACTATCGGGAAAGATAAATACACAAGTATTAATATTTCTATAGCAAAAATTTCACATATAATCATATGGAACTTCCAGCCTTGCCCACTTCATCACTTCAGCATCACCTTGAAGGAGTTTTGAGATCTGTGGTCCAAGGGAAAATATATGAGATTAACAATATAATAATGAAACGAGACTACTTCTTGAAGCTGACGGACCTTCTTCTTTGTGTCTTCTAATGTTTTACTCTTGTCTTTGTTGTGATCACCTACTCCACCTTAAGTAAATCATGAAGATTACAAATAAAAGATGCACCACTTAAGTAAATTAAACAATGTGTAGAGAGAGACATACCAAACGTCATCTGGTTCATCTTCACATAATGGATAGATTTTCATCAAAAGGTTTCAACATCAAACATACAATTGGACTATCTGCACATTATCAAACATTTATCGAATTGGGTTATGGAAGAAATGAGGTGATGGAAGAAATGAGGTGATGGAAGCTTTAGTGATGGAAGAAGTGAGGTGATGGAAGTTGAAGTGTTTACTCATAGTATGGGCCGATATACAGCAAAAATAATTGGGCTTCAATTTTAAGATAGTCGTGGTTTCATTAAGTGTGGCTAAGATGTTGTGCCAATTTTCCTTTTACTTTGTATTTAGAAAAAGAAAATCTTATACATTTATCAAATGTTTAATATTCATAACTCCTAATGATAAATGAAATTACAAAATATTAAATTTTAGCTCCTAATATGAAATATAAATTTGAACCCAAGTTTTCACAATAAAAAACTTTATTTTCTACACAAAGGGAAACTTGAAGGACCTCAACATCATAGGCATCTGCTTCAATGGATGGCTTCAACATCTTAAACATGATCCAAAAACAACTAAGACAAAGCACAAGCCTATCTAAGGATTGAATCAAGAAAAGAACAATGCAAAACTTTGAAACTAACAAGACAAGGACAAACATAATCTTCCTTGAAAGAAAGCCATGCTACATAGGACCATTAGGAAGACCCTCTTCAGTTGTGTCAGATGATGAGATTATTTTCTTGACTAAAGAAAAAGTTGCTTTGAATCTTGAGGTCAACCATGACAAGCATGTCAAAACTTTGTGGAGTTTAAGAAGCAGAAACCACCTAAACTGTTTTGGATTTGCAGATATTTGTTTCGTATCTAAAAACATTTGAGAATCTGAATCATGAACTTGTAACAAAGTGAAGTCATTATTAGTCTTCTCAGTTGCTACAAGAACTGAACTAGGTGGTGCCATCTCTTTTTTATCATTCTCTCTAGGAATTCAATTCAAGTTCACAGAGAAGAAAAGATAAGATATTTTAAAATGGGTTGGTTTCACTAATGACAATTGAAAATATATTGGATATTTTTTCTTAACATCGTGAATGTATGATTGAGAAGAAATACAAACTCAAAAGAATCATTCCCATATGAGAATTTTATGAAGTGTTTCAAATCTGAAATAAAAGCAGAACCCAAAAATTCAGATACAATTATGAGAGTGAGTTTAGCCGCACTAGTTTTAGATTGACAGAGAAAGAGAACATCTTTGACTAGCTTAAAACAAGGTATTAAATATTAATAGCACTTAATGTTATGAACAAGCTTAAAAACATCATCAACTTTAGATCATGCAAAAGTAGTGTACACTTGTGCTAATTAGATAACATAAACTTTAACAACCAAACAATAGCGTGAGATGTTCAATTCATTTTTGCTCAAGCATTAGCACAACAACTAAGACCAGACTTAAAATTATTTTGGGAGTGAAGCCTGCTAACCTTGAAGATAATTTTGGGTCTCTTGATGGTGCAGGTTCTCAATTACAATCTCCAACTAGAATCTAGATGAACTAGAATGTGAACCAGCAAGACATCCTATGTCAGTTCCATCCATTGCTTCAATTCCTTTTTAGGCTTCATCTATTGCTTCAATTCCTTCAACGTGACTTCACATGAATTTGTAAGTATACCAATCTACAGGACAACCTATGTCACTTCCAACAATCAAGAACTACTGGAATTTCAAAATACAGAATTCGTAAGATTTAAAATCAATAATGTTTATTATCAATATCAGAAGTCTCAATACAAATAGAGAGTGACCGTAAGAGTCTGAATAAAAAAATCAATAATTGATTAAACTTGTAAAGATATTTAATTTCCCTGTCTCCCCTTCCATGGCAACCTTATCCTCACAAATCACATTTCTGACCACATTATCTATACCGCTACTCGCACACTAGTTTTTGCATGCTAGTTTTACACCAATTATAGTATACACAAACACACAAATCAATTCACATCATCATAGTGAATTATTTTGATTGATGAAAGTTAAAAAGTTGTCTTTATTTCTATCCTACCTCCTCATTCACATGTTCCGAAGCTCCAAATTAATCCATGAATAGATCAAACAGTTGCAACAAAATACATGGAAACTAAAACCAATAAACTTAATTACTACATACCTTTTTTTTTTATAAAAGTTGAGCTTCTGGGTATTATTATCAAGCAAAAGACAGAAGCAGGGACAATACAATGGCCACTGCTCCAAAAATCCACCATAATCAAGTCCAAGTTTATATGGCTTAGAAATTCTAACATAGCCCATACCAGAAGCTAAATTCTAATTTTTGTTTTTGATTAACATTCAAGCTCTTGAATCTTATGTTAACCTATGAATGGTTTTCATGTCAGCAACCTTCTCAAGAGTCCCTTTCTCAACATGGTCCCACCACTTGAATAAGAAATTATCCACAACTAGTCTGAACCAAGGAGACAGCTTCAAACCTTCATCACCAGCATCAGCTTTCTCCAACAGCTCCTTCAGTTGACGGTTCACATACTTAACATCAGCCACTTCATCTGGATTTGGAGTAACATTAACATCGCGTACAATGAATAACAGATAGTCCAGCTCGTGTTCGCCCCACTTGCCATCAGAGGGTGCCTTATAAAGCATGCGCCCCAATGGGACAAACTGATCAATTGGCACATCTTTAGCAAGAATACCAAGTTCATCCAAAAGCTTCCTTTGTGCAGCATTTCTTACACCAAGCGCATTTTCCTCAATCAGCTCAGATTCACGGTATAGCGGGTGGCTGCAGCAGGTGTTTGTCCACACAAGAGGGAATGTTACCTTCGTTGCAGATCGTTGCTGAAGCAACAACTCATACTTTGAGTTGAACAGGAACACACTGAAAGCTCTATGCAGCAAATTTTTAGCTTCAATATTTTCCATCAAGTGGCAATTGTATTTGGAATCGTGACCAACAACACGGTCATTCTGATCCACCAAAATGCACTCGTCATCGAACATGAGGCGTCGTTGAACAATGTCCATATCTGCATCAGGATGAGAAGCGTTTCCCTCTCCCATTGTTGCTGACTCTGATCAATTACTACATACCTTCATCATAACTTATTTTCATTTTCATACACCTAAATGATATAGAACCTTGACAAGACAAAGTTGCAATATGCTCAGACAACTGAACTATGAGTTCAATTGACGCATGTAGCTACTTCAGTAATGGTATATATAAAATATTTTTATTCAATTTCAAATCACATTCCACCAAAAACCATAATTGCACTCATTTCAATATTTTATCAAACACATAGTGTGCTTCGAAGTATCAACCATCCTAAATGCTAATAAGTAAACATATGCTGAAAGGTGAACAGAGATAAAGATTGAAGCAAACAAATGATTGAAGAGAAAATACAAAACCCTACGAACTTTATAATTCCCTTGAAAGCACCACTCTAAATCAACATACCTGGCCCCAAATTGAATGAACATCCATGTCCCCTTTCACTGACAATCATGTAGCATCTTCAAGAGTAAAGCCATGAAGATAAAGGAGAAAGAAAAATCAGGGAATAAAACATGTTAGCATAGCAACCTAGATTTAAATTAATCCCTTTTTTGTTACAATTCAATCTCTCAAACCCTAATTTCTCATCATATTTTCTCTATTTCAACAAATCACCCATTCAAATTCCGTAAGCTAAGAAGAAAGGTAGAAAAATAAGAAGCTCTAACCTATGGCTTCGATTCAATGTGCTGCTGTGAGTTCAGGTTCAGAAAGTGGAGATTCTACTACGATTGAATCGCGAATCCGCAATGAGATTGCGGTTGAGGAAACAGAAGCTTCGGGAGGACTTAACGGAGGAAGTGAAAAGATTGCAAGGCACGAGCAAGAAGGAGTGACGAGAGAAGGAGGAAGCATATTTGAAGAAGCTCAAAGCGGTGATGGAAGAAGATTTAGTGATAGAAGAAGTGAGGTGTTGAAGCATTTTCTTACCGTGGAGGGAGAGATGAAATTATGGGTCATTTCCATACTTATCTTACAACGTGCACGAACCAGATACAAACCAATTTTGGGATTCAATTTTAAGTTTGCCACAGTTTTACTAAGGGTGGCTGAATTGGCGTGTCCATTTTCCATTTATTTTGTAGTGAATGGTCTTCTCCCTCACCTGGATTTACGTGAGCTCCTTATCCATTAAACAAACTAGCTCTCTTGTTGTCATCTTCAACTTTTGAATCTCTTCCTATATAATGCCAACAACAAAAGATAATAATTTAAGTTCTAATATACATAAATAATGAAGCAACCAAACACTAGTTAAGTGACTAAACCACTAATAGAATTGCATACATATAAAAATATATAATAACATTCCAAATCCACACTGTAGTATCAATAACCATAATAGTTAGACTCAATCTTGCAAATAATGGATAGCTTCTAATTTGGCCAACAATGCTATTATTAATATGTTTTACACGGTTGTTGGAGAGAGTGAGAGAGAAACAAGACAATCTCTCATAAACACACAAAAGACCTTTTCTTTTTCCATTTATTGTAATTTTCATTATGCTTTGCTAACGCAATAATCCAAAACTATTAATTGATTGTTTCATCTTTCCCCAGTTAGTTAGGATAAACATGTTACTAAACAAATAAATAAAACTCTAAATAGTAAACAAAATAAAAGTAAATTAATGAAGCATTGATTTTCACAAATAAGTAGCACCTACCAATTGTCCACACTATTCAATTTTCTCCATTGAACATAGATGAGAAAAGAAAACATTAAGTCTAAGATAAATATAAAACTTCATCATGTTCATAGAATGAGAGATGACAAGTATTTTATAACATGGCATTGAAATATCAAGTCAATTTTTCAGATTACGATAAGAATGGCCTAAGAACAAGCCAAAAATCTTCCCCTAAGGATTGAGATATTTATTGAGAATTCCCAATATACTTTTTCTATAGTTTTAGGTTTTTTGCACTTTGATCGATTTGGACATTTTTAATTTCTTTTGTTTCTTTATCCTCGAGGTCACGTAGGGAAATGATGTTATGGATTTTGTCAACTCACTTTTTAATATTTTTATTTCTACTTTAACAATATCCAATAGATTCACATGTGTTAATAAGATAATATTTTAAGATTAATTTTAGTACCTTAAGATTTAATATAATGGACAACAAATTTTTTGATACGTACCCAATGTTTGTAAATTATGGGTCCTTATAAAAAAAATTATTTTCACTCACCAAAATAATATCATACCATAACCAACGAAATTATGAGAATTAGAAGGTCCAAGTTTGAATTCAATAGAGAATCAATTTTTATTCATTGTTCAATTAAGAAAGGTACAAGTAGATCAACAATCATAGACACAAAAACAATTGATGCCATCAAATTTTCCGCGTTTGCATATTCCATCAGGATTATTACGTTTTAACCTATTACCAGTAGCTTTACATTGCTCTTTACATACTTTAATATCGCATATCCATACAGATACATTTTCTTCACATCTTTTTGCTTCACTACTTGTCATTAAAATACCTGAAACTCAAGAACACTGAAATGAAAAACTAAGAAACAAGTAATTAAAATTATAAAAAATTGTTCTCATGCAATTAGACATGGTAACTCTCATCAAAAGTTTAAATTTTTTTGTTTCCCACATGTATCCTCGCGCTGGAGGTAATCATGTCCGAGCCGGGAATATCCACAGGTACGTAGGGCTAACTCTCTCAACGAGCATTTTTTCTATCCACAAGACTTGAACCCAAGTCTTGCTTAAGGGGAATCAAGCATGTACCACTTACCCGGGTTCTTGCTTAAGGGAATCAAAAGTTTAATTTAATATCTCACAAGACATTTCCTTTTATAAAACAAAGTATCGATATTATTATTTGATATATATAAAAACTGAAGTGTCTCATCAATTATACAAATAGCATAGCTGATTAAACATTTATAATTTTGCAAACCATACATAGATAAATATGAAGAAAGTAGATACTGTGACACTATCTAGAACAAACCAGAAAACAAAAGGAAAAGGGCGAAAATATTCGTTAAGGTAAGCTTAGCCATCTCCAATGAATACTAGACAATGTCAATAAAATTGGTTTAATCTTGATTTTTCTTTGCAAACTGTAGATATCAACAGCACTAGTTGTTTTGATTTAATATAGATATCAACAGCACTTGTTGTTTTGATTTAAAAAATATATAACATTATAATATTATAAATAAATATATTAATTTCGAATAAAGTATAATGTTATTTTAATGTTATTTTAACCATTTTATTAAAAATATTAAATTTTATATTATAGTATTATAAAGTAATTGTTATAGTTTTTAGTTTGAAGGATGCAATTTATAGTTTGTATTTTATATACTAATGTATGTGGGATATAAGTTTTAGTTGATTTATATAAAAATATATTAATTTTAATTGCGTATGCTTAAATATTTGAGGGAAAAATATGACTACCATTTTGTAATTGTCCAACCCATCTCTATCCAGATCCGTCTTATTTTGAGGGGGAAATATGACTGATTATATTGAACTAACATCTAACATTTGTCCATTTCTTTATGGACCGAAGCAAAACAAAATATTATAGTAGCATTCAATTTTTTAAATTTTAAGTGAAACGGCAGGTTTACTTCACGTGTTATTTCGATTTAACCAGGTTTAACATGGTTATAACGGAATTTCCTCGGTTCAAAGCGGTTCAACCACTCATTTAGTTAAGACTATAAACTATAGTCATTTTCAAGTCTGATCACCACTCGAACCAGTCTGGTCCGGTTCTCATAACACTAAGAACATTTTTATTAATTTATTATTAAAATAAAACGAAATTGATGGCTAAATTAATTTCAAATTGTATGTCACACTATGTCATAATTCATATTTAAAAACGCTCATTCAACATTGTTCTTAAGCTAAACATTGTTAAACGTAAGGTGGAATGGAAACAATAACGTTCGTTAAAGCAAACTCTATTGAATTTAATAAACGGATATACATTCAACAACGCTTGCTTCATTCAACGTTGTTGAATGTATGACTCAAAGATTCAATTGCAATTAGTGAATAAAGCGTTGTTCATTCGCATCAATTGAATAGTTCTTTTTGTAGTGAGTATTATTAAAGCACATGCATTTTCGTGTTTTTGCTTTCTAGTAAAGATTTAAACTACAATTGTGCTAAATTAAAATATATGACATACTTTTTGTCTTCTGATTAAAATAAATGATTGATAGATTTTTAATCTCAAATTATATATATATATACATGAATCTTTAATATTAACTTTAAAATATTTTTAATTTTAATATTAATTAATCTCAAAACTCTAATTAATTAATCTAATAAATAACATTATAATATTATCAATTAGTATTATAATAGAGAATATAGTGATAACAAGATATCAATTGGTTTTATTTAAAAAATATATAACATTATAATGTTATAAATTAATATATTAATTTCGAATAAAGTATAATGTTATTTTAACCATTTTATTAAAACAATTAAATTAATATTATAGTATTATAAAGTAATATTCTTTTTTGACCCTTTTATAAAGTATCTAATAAAGTACCTTTGTAATTGATTTGAAGCATCTAATAATGTTATAATGTGATGAAAACCAACGAATGAAATGATATAAATAATTGATT
>NC_032015.1:19281559-19319568 GCF_001865875.1 Lupinus angustifolius | reverse complement strand
TATATATATATATCATTCAAAAAAAAACCCAAATAAGTGAATTAAATTTGGGAATATTCATTTAACATACTTCTTATCCTTAGGAGGATGTTGACTAATTCTCTTTGAGCTAATACTAATTTCATTCCTTACAAGTTTCACCTTTTGGGATTAACTTACGGGTGAGCAAGACCCGGCCTAACCCGTAGACCCGTCTTAACTTGAAGGCTTAGGGACGGGTCTGACCTGTCTAAATAAATAAAAAAGCATAAGCCTGATTAAAAAGGACAGACGCATCGTCAAAAAATAACGGGTTCCAGACTATATATGAGTCACCCAACCCACCCTTATAATTATATATCAATAATAGTTGAATAAATATATATCCGTAATTATAAGACATGCGATATTGTGACATTTAATGAACTCAAGAAATAAACTTAGGACATCTGCTGTCACACATTTTGTGTCACTTCATGTGCTATGAGCTTGTGATTAAACATTATATATTATTATAATATTAATTTACTTGTGTCATCAAACAAACAAACCCTTTGAATCATAACTTTAAATAAAAAAATTTAATTGGAAGGCTAATATCTAACAAGTTCTTGTGGATACGATAGTCCCTTACTCTATACTTGTTTGCAACATTGAGAAGCAAGGCGTAAATATGAATAATTTTAAAGTACTTTTTTGTGGATTAATTAAAACTCTTTTGTATAAAAAAAATTGAGAATAGAAAAAATAATTTATGAAACCCAAATGTAAATTTGTATGAAGTGATTGAACCCGCACATAAATGTAAAAGAAGTTTTATTAAACTTAACCCTTATGGCTAAGAGTAACAGATTATAAAAAGCACGTATAGATTAAAAAAGTGATAATAAACTTCAATTTTCAATAAACTTTGTAACTTTTAATTATGTACAATGATCTGTGTCCCAAATTGTATCTCAAATCATATTTCTGATCAATGAAAACATGTTATTTTAATTAAAAATTAAATATTCATTATTTTTTCTATTTTACTTCAATATCATTTGTTCGAGACATAGTTTAAAACAACAATTTTTGTCAATATTTTATAAGCATCTCCTCTCTCTCTCTTGTAGGAGTATTAACTTATTTCCACTTGCACACCAACTTGCTTAAACCCACGAGGAAATGAATATTCAAACAAACCAACCCACCATGCTGAGGACATTTCTTTTCTATAGGTATTGATTCATTTTGATTGATATCATTAAATAAAGCGATTATGTGTGTCTTAACAACATCAAAATATGATATTATATGCTTCAACTTGCATGTCCTTTTCTCTCCATTTTGGCAAATTATAATATTGTCATGAACTTGGCTTGTAACTTGATGGATATGCATAACTTTTAAACCTCAAAAAATTAAATAAATCATGCTACAGCTAAATAGAGCTATATAATAATAATATTATATATATATATATATACACTACTCTGCATGTTGCTATCCAGTTCAATTTAATTACCTTTCTTCTTTATAATAAGCTAATATCAATTTTGAAACCCAACTTGAACAATAGTGAGGGAGTGAAAGCATAATTTGTTTTTTTATCTCGAAAGTAAATTAAACTATATATAGTGGAGGATTTGAGGAAGGGAAGGGTTTACGGAATAAAGTGAAAAAGGTTGTGGGTTTGAGTATTACTTATAGCAAATTTGAAGAAAAAAAATTATAAGGTAGTTTAATAGTTAAGAAAAATGAGTGAAATAAATAAGGTTGAGAGTTCGAGTCTCATGATAATCAATACTAACATTGCCGATCAAAAAACTATCTATAACATGTTATATTTTTTTTATGGAAATAACAATATGATATAACTTTTTTAGTTTCTTGACAAGGTAGGATTCAATACCTTTCATATTCTAATTCTATATAACTTTTTTAAATAAAAGAATTCTATTTGTATAGGAATTATGTACATCCAAACTTGGACTATCCTAAAAGCTAACTCAAACGATTAAGATATCTAAGTTTTATAAGCGTTGATTTGACTATATTATTGTTTAATGAGACTTATCTCAATAATCTCAACTTGCACTTATTTACATATATGTTAAAATTGTAATGAAAAATAAGTAACATTTCACTAATATATTTAATATATTCATAATTTCACGCAAACTAGACATAAAGTAAAGACAAACATAACAATACAACTCATACACCAAGTTGCATAACCTTCATGGTCATTGTCAGTATAGTCACGTTTGCCTCAAATCCTTCAAACTCAATTCAAAATTTTATTTCTTCATTTCATGTGAAAACTTGTAATTTAAATCACCACAACCAAACATACATATATAATTCATAATAATTAATTTATAAACAACACAAAGTATAATTCAAATTTATTAAACGCATTCACCCTTAAAAATATTGTTTATAAAACACATAGTTGGTGCAATTCTAACAGGGGTAAAAAAATGATACAAACTAATGAAAATTACTACAATTTTGTATTGCCTAAAAGAAAATGGAACATTACTTTCTTAACAACTTATCTGGGCGAATCGAGATGTATAGATATCCTTCTGAACCCTTAACTTTTTCATCATCGACTTGTTGAAATGACAAATGAAGATGTAATCTCATGAAAATTACTACAATGAAGACCAAATTGAAATTACACCAACATAGATAAATCCTTGTTTCCTTTTCACTTTCTCATGAAAAAGACACAATAAAATCATCACAAAACTAACTCATACACCACCTAATAATAAAAACAATAATAACAACTTTAATAAAACTATAATCACAACTTAATCAACAATCACTAAAATTAGTAACTAAATATAAAAAAGAAAAAAAAATTACACGTTGAAGTTATCGTTGGTGTGGTTTCGTTGTGGCTAAATTCTCCACAAATCTCGCGAGAGATTGAAGGTTACATCGAAGGATCGTATCAACAAAAACGCACGTGTCTTCGGTGGTGTTTCCCGGCGGCACATCCACTACATACGACTCCACAACCACCGTGCCGGAGGAGCATGAAGGGTGGAGCGTCGTCACGGACCGGTAGTTAGCTAGCCGGTGATCCCCACCCACCATGCTGAAGCTTATAACGTGGCGGTCGTCGTCGAGGAGCTCGAGTCTCTCGGTGCTTACGGCGGCGGGGAGGCCGGAGACGACGTGGACTTCACGGAGGGTGCCGACATCGCCGTCGCCGAGGATTACGTGGCAGCTCTTGACGAAATGCTTGTAGGCTTGTGGGTTGTCGAAGCGGCGGACGACGGGCCAGACTAGGGAAAGTGGGGCGGCGATTTCTTGGACGACGGAGGAGTTGCACTGGTTGGGGGACACCGCATGAGTGTGGTGGCGGGCCACCGTGTCGGGGATGTGAAAAGGGTTGTAGTGGTGGATGGCCATATATGGTTTTGGAGAAAATAATTTGAGTTTTTTTTTATGACAAGTGTTTTTGAATGTGAATGAATGGGTTGGTTCTATTGAGACAAAAAAATGGTCTTTTGATTTAGTGAGAGGAAAGTTGTTGGAAGAAGTTTTAAGTCCTAGGATTATATATAATATAGTAACTTAGGGGTAGAGAAATGGAGTTAGGATTTCTAAAACATGAAAGGTTAACAAAAAATAATGGATATTTGAATTGTGGGCTAGGGTAATGAAGTTTCATATAATGTATAAGTAAATGAGTTAAAGAATATATAACTCGATATAATTATGAACTCAATGAGTTGATGTTTTGGGTCAAGATTTTGTGTCTAGCAGCTCATTTATAGTAACTAAGTTTTAACTCAATCTATGGACAATTATATAAGCTCATGAATGAAGATCTTCTAACAAGTGGTATCGTAATCGATGGTTCGATGACCCAACTAAGTATTAAAGCGACCAATAGTCGATGTATTCATATAGGATCCTTGTGTTGAGAGTCTTCCGCACGAGAGTCCGGGAGTCGTGTCCAAGTGTACCTAATATTCAGGGAGCAACTCACTTTTACAAGTATGAGTTAGTGTAGTGAAGAAGTCACTTTTATGTGTAGAAGTTGAAGAACATAAAGTTAGATAGGCTCACATACCTAATATCTTAAGGTTTTGAGTCAAGTTGTTGTATCAAACTCATTTATATGCTTCTATTTTAATTAGCTCATAAGATAATGTTTTATTCTACTTATATGCACCAATGAGAAACATTTTATAGACCATGTGATCATGGTATTAGATTTAGGTACCAAAATATATATTATGTAAACCTCAATTTTGGCCTTGGGCCAATTGTAATAGATTGAAGTCATGTAAACGTAAATTGTATGTGTCAGAGCTTATAATCCTTATATTTAATAATACTTAATGATAGTCACTCAATTCTTCTAAGAAAGTAGATACAATTGGTTGAATCATGTTAATAAATTAGTTTTTCTTTGTCTGTTGGGAAAGTTAGCTCACGTACTTGTGAATGTTCTTGGCTCGGACAGGATTGCCTCCGGTGCAAGAATACATGTGAGAAACAAAAAAAATTAGTTTTTCTTTTTATCTTTTATTTATTGTTTGGCACGTTTGTAATTGTTTATAGTTAATGTTGATCAACGATTACTTCCACTATGTCACTGCATAAAGTTTTATAAAAGTATTGTATTTGGTTGATAATAGAACTTTATAGTGATGAGTTATTTTATTTCCCCAGTAGAATCATTTGAATGCATTCAAATGAATTAAAATAAACTTAGAAACTCTAAACAATTCTTAATTCTAAATTAAATTCTTTTCTCATTTGTGCGTAAAAATAGTTAAGGAGATTATTAGTTTATAAACGACTATTGTCCATCAACTAACATCATCTATCCCCACAATTTTTTATCCTTATGTCAAACCAATCAAATTACATCAAATAATATAAAAAAATATTTTATGATTTTTCATTTTAAATACGTAACAACTTTTAATTGGATTGTAACACAATTAAATATAAAAAGTGAAAAATATGATCTCCATTTATTGTCCATATGCTTGATTACTAATTTATAATCTCAATTTACTCCAAAGAGAGAATTAAAAGCCTCCAAAATTTAGCATTACTTCATTTCTTTTCTTTGTTGTATACAAACCCCAACTTTTAACATTAGCTTCTTTATAATTTTACCATATCGACAAATATAAAATACCCATAACTTAAAAGTAACACATGTATCCATGTTTTTTTCAAGTGAATATTCAACTTGCACGAAACATTTATTCAAGTGAACGATCTAGTTGCAAGATAGATCGTAAGCCATGAGATCATTTTTTTTTAATAAAAAATAAGAAAAGCGTGGATAAAACCACACACAAGTTGATATATATAAAAGGCGCACACACAAATTGAATATATAAATAAAATACAAATATGATTGTCATAAATAGATAAATTAATTAAAAGAAAAATTCAATCACGTGACAGATTCCAGAATCTGAAGATAGAGCAGAATTTGAAGGAATTTATCTCTTCCAAAACCATTTATACATAAAAACATAGAATACTATTCAAAAAATATTTCCCTAAATGTGTATTTGTTGAGCTGAGTATGTTAGTTAATATCTATAAACCATGAGTGTAAAAATTTTATATTATCAATGTATCATTCATCCTTCATTTGTATTATTTTTGTTTAAAAATTAATAATAATTAATAGAAGAATAATGAATACTAACAATATACAAAATTCTTACATTATATATGCAAACATTTTAAATCCTAAAAATGTGTAACTTTATTGATAAGCATTTCACAATTCACACATATATGATAATGTTTATGTGATTGGTTGATAGCTGAATAATGAAAATAAAACTCATAACTTATTCTAATGATGTTTTCATTAACAAAAACTTTTAACTTAGTATTCATTTTATTGAGTTTTGAATAAAAGTAATTAGAATATGTTTATAATGTTGTTTATTTTATGAAAACTTTATTTTAAATACTATGAATTAAATTCTCACGAAAGTAAATGATTTGACTATCACTTTCAGGCTTTCAAGAAAGTAAATGATTATGGTCACGACTCACGTGTAATTCTTGAGAAGTTTTATATAAAAGATTTGTAAGAATTTCTTTATTCTATAAAACTTGTGTTCTTCTTTACATAAAAAACCTGCATGTCGATAGGCTTTAAAATAGTATAAAGCATGAGTAATTGTTTGAAAAAACTTGCAAAATTTTATTGTAGTTCTCAATCTAATAATCTTATCTTATAAATGGAGCCCAAAAAAAGTTTATTTTGTATAATATTATTATAATTCTTAATCTAATTATATGGCAAAGTCATTCATACATTTTCTTCCTTAGTCAAAAGCAGCCTCATTATCTTATCTATATACCTCAAGTTGCAAGAGATCATTTGCCTATACAAAATTCCGACTTTGAAAGTGTAATGGGACCATTAGATATCTCTATTATTATCATTAGTTGACCGATTTTGACAATAATATAGAAAAGGACTTATATAGATATACGAATTAATTCACAATTTAGAAAATGTTCTTAAAATGCTTTATTGCGTTTATTTATGAATTTATGAAAATTCATATTATTACTTTTTGAAGAGATTTTCTATCAATGAATCCAAAAATAACTATAATAAGAAAATAAGATCTCAACTCTAAAATCTACATGCAGTAGATCAATGCTGACCGACAAATTGATCAATAAGATATTAAATCGAGTGTCACAAATTAAACAAGTATAAAAATGTTATTGAATTCACAATGACTTGTTGAGTACTAGCCTTTCAACTAAATATTGCTATTAGAGATAGAAGGAATGAAGACAAAAGTATTGGTTTGGGTTAAAGTGACAACAATTTCATCGAGGGTTCAAAGCTCCATTCCACAGTTAGTATGAAGAGAACAAAGAATACGGAACCATTGTGGTTTCTAGTGATGGTGTTGCCATAGAGAAATTCTAATACATCAATAGTATCACAATTTGTAAAATAATTTCATGTTTCAATTTCTTAAACTTGGTATCCATGTAAATGCTTATTTGGTTTGTTGTTGGGTAATAATGTCTTTGACATACCTTGTTCAGTAAATACGTCATTTACTAAACTTTGCTACAATTCAAAGTTCTCAGTTTCATTAAACTTCTTCACCATGAATCTCGTAGTGTCTAGATTGAAACCAATTAACTTTGATACTGATTATTGTGAAACCAATTAACTTTGATATCAATTGATTGTTGATGCATGAAACATTTGTTATACAATATTGATGAAAATCAATTGAATAAAAGAGTGAAGAATAAAGACGGCAAAAATAGATAACAAAACTTGTTAATTTAGTCCATCCAATTGTGTCTACGTTCCTAAAAGTATTGAGTAACTAACGATTCTAAATTCTAGCACACCTATCAAAGCTTACAAGATATATATATGTCAGATCCAAAATGATATGCCCAAAGAATGTTACTAGATGGAGTAAGTTGTAATAAAGAATTTGAGCTTAATATATAACATTAGTCTATTTCATTCATTTTTAAAATAGGCTACTTGCTTGAATAGTTCATTTGAAACCTCCTCCTCCATCTTATTTATATTACCATTAATATCTTCATAAAATGAAAGGTGAAGAAAAGAAAAGAAACAACAATCGATTAAATATACAAAAGAAACGAATAACAGAAAAGAAAAAGTAAATTTATGGTAGAAAGTCATAGGGAGGG
Organism: Lupinus angustifolius; assembly: GCF_001865875.1. NCBI lineage: Eukaryota > Viridiplantae > Streptophyta > Magnoliopsida > Fabales > Fabaceae > Lupinus > Lupinus angustifolius. The sequence continues at coordinate 19,311,891 of NC_032015.1, read as the reverse complement.
ATGATAAACACATCTTATCCGTAAGTACCCGTAAAAATACTTAAATAATAACTTATGTTTTTTTTTTAAAGCAAGGGTGTCAAGGCAGCCACAAATATATTACCACGAAAAGAGAAGAACAAAGAGTACCATTACATATACTTGAACCTATAATTAGGCAAAAGATATCTATTTCTATGAAATTTAGTAGCAAGAAAAGGGGGGACCGAATTCCACCAAGAAGTGGTTCTAGAATTCACTCCGAAGGAAGCTAGAATGTCCGCGCAAGAGTTTCCTTCCCTGAATATGTGAGAAACCTTGAGCCTCAAGGAAGTAATGATCCTCTTGTAATGCTCCTAGTAATTGCTAAGCTTCCAAGGAGGATCTTTGATGCCCTTGACAATTTCAACCACCAAGCTTGAGTCACTCTCCAACCAAACCTCCCTCCAACCCTTCAAACTAGCTATCTGAATTGCCATGATTGCAGCATGAAGCTCAGCAAAGAAAGAGCCTTGTATATGGAGATATGTAGCAAAACAACCCAACATGTCCCCGTTGCTGTCCCTAAAGATACCACCACCTCCTGTGTGACCAGGGTAGCCATGAGCAGCACCATCAGAGTTGACTTTGATCCACCCCTGAGGAGGAGGAAGCCATCTGACTTCAGTGATGGCAGGAGCAGGGTTGTAGTGAGGAGAGCAATTGAATCTACGAATTATATAAAATTCAAAGAGAGTAGGATTAGCAGCCAGGGTAGATAGATTGCCAGTGAGAGCAGTGTTCCTTTTTATCATGGCACAAGCTTGCAAGAAACCAACTTTTGTATCATCAAATCTACTTTGGTTCCTACAATACCATATAGTGGAGATGGTGTTTACTATGCTAGCAGTGACTACCAAGTTAAGTTGGGGACTCCAGTTATTCTTGCACACCCTCAAGAGGCTCTGAATGGAGGAGCTGTCCAAAGGTAAGTCAATAATATTTTCAAGACAATGCCAAAGATCAGTAGCAAAAGTGCATTGAAAGAAGAGGTGATTAGATGACTCCTCTGCAACATGACAAATGGAGCAGGAAGAGGCCAAATGGATGCCCCTTTTCTAAAGGTTGACATCCAGAGGCATTTTATTGTTAAGCAGCCTCCAAACTATGAATGATTTTGTTGGGGGGATGAAGCTAGACCAGATTTTCTTACACCAATTGATTTGAGTCTGCCCTGGCTTGAGGAAATTGTAAGCATCCTTCATACTCAAGCCACCATCGTTAGAGTGAATCCAAACAAGCTTATCCTTTTGATTTGTGACACGAATTTTAATGATTGATTGCAAGGATGCAGGATGCATAGAGGACATCCATGAGGGGATTAACCAATGATTGTCCTGGAAAAAGTCTTCAACTCTAGCGTTCAAGGAGGAGTAATGCTGCTGAGGAATGTTCAGAGTTGTGGCTAAAGGATTACTAAGCCAATTATCAAGCCAATAGTTTATATTTGCTCCATTACCAACTACCCATCTAGAGTTGTCATTGATCATAGTCCAGACACTTTTGATACCAGGCCAAATTGAAGACTTCACATAGGATGCATGCTTCCTACTGGCTCTGTAGAACCTGGCTTTGTAAAATAAGGCCCAATCCTGAGAGGAAGACCTCATACCCCAAGTAAGTTTCAGCAGGGAAGCTTGATTCAATTCAGTAATTGATCTAAGACCAAGACCTCCTTCAATAGTAGGAGTGCAGATCTTGTGCCAAGCCACAGTGACAAGCTTTCTAGTGCTAATATCACCTGACCAGATGAAGTTCCTCATACTCTTGTCAATAAGCTTCAGCAGAGAAGTAGGCCATAAATAGACTTGAAAGCTGAAAGTCAGCATACTGTGTATAATGGATTTGACCAGCTCCACCCTGCCCATGATGGAAAGAGTTGAGCCTTTCCACTTAGCAAGCTTGAGCACAATTCTATCAGCTATAGGTTGAAGGTGGATTGCCCTTGGCTTCCCTTTGAAGATAGGATCTCCCAAATAGGAGAAGGGGATGCTTCCCCTAGTGAAACCCAACCAAGAAGAAATGGAGGCAATCTTAGAAGGAGTAGCTTGGGTAGAAAAGAATTTGCACTTACTTGGATTAATATATTGCCCAGAGGCTTGAGCATATGTTTCAATAAGCTTTTTTAGAGCCAGAATGTCTCTCTTGATTCCTTTGCAGAAGATGAGGATGTCATCAGCATAAAGGACATGAGATGGTGTAGATATTTTCCCAAGGCTAGAGATGGAATGAATTTTCCCTTCAGCATGTAACCTGGCTAAGCCTCTGCTTAGGACATCTTCAGCTAGACAGAATAGGAGGGGGGATAGGGGGTCTCCTTGCCTAACACCCTTCTTACAACTGAAGAAACCATGATTTTGGCCATTAACAGCAATGGATAGCTTAGCAGAGCCCAAGATGGTATTTATCCAAGCTATGAACTTGCTATCAAAACCGAAAGCCTTTAGAGTATTGCTTATGAATCCCCAATCAATTGTGTCAAAGACTTTCCTAATATCCAGCTTGATAGCTAGGTTTCCCCCAAAAGACTTATGATCCAACAGATTTATGGCTTCAGAAGCAATACATATGCAGTCCTGGATGTGTCTTCCTTTGATGAAGCCTCTTTGCTGAGTAGAGACAATCACTGGAGCAATTATGGCCAACCTATCAGCCAAGACTTTAGTCATCACTTTGAATTGGAAGTTTGCAAGAGCAATTGGTCTGAATGAATAGGAACAAATATTATGATAATCAATTTGTAGGTACCGCATATATATAAATTTATTTTTAATCAAATATTTTATATATATTATATTTTTTTATTATTACTTTAACATTATATATTATATAATTTATTATTATTTTATAATAAATTTAGTTATTCAACTATGATTAAAGATATATCATATACATATGTTATTATGTATGTATTAATTATTTTTATATATTAATTTATTATAAAATATATAAATACATTATAAAATTGAAAACCAATTGGTAGCCACAAATATCTACTACTTGCTTAGATGGTAAAATTGTTTAGGTCCCACACCACTTATTTTTTTTTTATTTCATCATTCCAAATCAAACAAAGCACGAATGTCAAAAAATAAAATCATTTCTGAATCATTTATTTACCTTAGTGTGAAGAGACAAGAGTGTAGTATAGAAGAATAAGAAGAAAAGAGAAAAAAATGGATAAGATACTGAACAAGGTGGGGTCCTACTGGGTCAATCGCAAGGCCACAAATCAGCTTAATTCTGTCGGTGATGATATCAATGTACTTTTTCATTCATACCCTTTTTCATTTTTCTCATTTTCTTTCATAAATTTCTCTTTTTTTTCATCTGGGTACTTTAATTATATAATTCTATGTATTATACTTGTCCCCTCATTAAAAACTATGGGATTTTCATGTCTTTCATATTATAGTTTATTGTTAAATGGTGATTTGTCATGTTATTTTTTGAATAGTGAAAGAAGAATTGTGGTTTAGGTAGAAGTTTTTTGCTTAAGTGAATTTGTGATGGTTTTGGTTTAAAAGATGTTGTGTTCTACCAAAATCATCAAAATTTGATGCTAATTGCACCCGCTATGATATTCTTTCTGCTGAATTGTTGATTAATCAATGTATTAGGACTATTGGTTTTGGAACAGAAACATTGTAGAAGATGATGGACTTAGTTATAGTTCTTCCTGCTTTGGGTATAAACTATAAAACATTTATTTTATATGAATATTAGGGAATGAGAAACGTTCAAGATTGATGTAGCCTTTGTTCATAATAGAAATCAATTGTGATTTCACTTGAGTCTCATAGCTGTAATGTTGAGGATGATATTTCATTGCTTGAGTAATGTTTATATTAACATATTTTCCTATGGCCTTTAGTCATTTTCGAGCACTATTGATGGAGCAACCAAATGGTTTTTCAGCAAAATAAAAGGTATGTACCTTTTATCTCTTCATTATTATATGTTGTACAAATTTAGGTTGTGAAATGTGTGCTGTAGTGAGGATTTCTTTTGATTTAAACTCACAATTTCAGATAAAGAAATTAATCAGTTTCGATGTGCGAATTATGACCATGGCCATGAACATATATTAACATGTTTTTTGTAACTTCTTTCTTGTGTAATTAGAGAGATTTATACTAGCATTACTTTTCTTATGCTTTGAAGAATGATTAGATGGAATTAATGTACCAAATAGTTATTGTATTTTGATCTTTGATCATTCCTTAGTTGTCATAATTTTGCACGAGGCTCATGATTACTAAACAACAATAATCTTACTGTTACGTCAAGCTCGCCCTCGTACTTTCTAACCTGTAAACAATAACATAAATTTGTCAGGAAAGATGCAAAAACCGCTAACAGAGTTGCTAAAGGAGCATGATCTACCAATCGGAATATTTCCTCGCGACGCGACAAACTACGAATTAGATGAAGAAATAGGAAAGCTTGTTGTTTACATTCCTGAAGTGTGTGAAGTTGGGTACAAGGATTCATCGGTGTTGAGATTCTTTACTACCGTGACATGTTATTTGGAGAAAGGAAGGATATCGGAGATAGAAGGAATGAAAATAAAAGTGTTGGTTTGGGTGAAAGTGACAACAATTTCATGTGAAGGATCAAAGCTTCATTTCATAGTTGGTATGAGGAGAACAAAGAATAGAGAACCATTTGAGGTTTCTAGAGATGGTGTTCCCATAGAGAAATTCTAATACATCAATAGTTTCACAATTTTGTAAAATATTTTACCTTGTTGTGGTTCATTTTGTTTTCCTTCATATGTTAATGTTGTTATTTGAGACAAGTTTTTGGTCCTTTGTGGTGAACAAGTAGTTTCAATATACTATTCTATATCTAAGATTTCATGTTTAAATTTTTTAAACTCGATGCTTATTTGGTTTATTGTCGGGTAATGTCTTTGATAGACCTTATTCAGTCAACAAGAATATAAAATGAAAAAATATACGAGAAATTGTTAATTTGTTTCGTCCAATTGTATTTATATTTTTGAGAACTTTATGTAACTAACAATAATAAGTTATAACACACCTAATCAAGACTTAAAAGATATATAACTATCTCATTCATTTTTGAAATAGGTTACTTGCTTAAATAGTTGATGTGAGCATATTCCTCCATTATAAAATGAAAGATGAAAAAAGAAAATCAATGTATAATAATCAAAATCTAAAACAATATCTTTTGATTGGAAGGTAGAAATATTATTATTTTTTATAGAATAAATTACCAAAAAAAATGTATAAAGTTATTTCTCTATGTTATGGTTATTTTGGTTGTTTTTATACTATATTAAAGTTACCCAATTTTTTATATTTTTTCATACTACTAATAATATATTATCTTTTTGGGTAAGGAACTAATCTCTTTTAAAATTCACAGTTGTTATACCAATAGTAAACATAGTATTATTTTTCATATAAAAAAAACTTACTATCAAGGTAGATGCCAATTTCTCAAAAAATGCATCTAATCATCGATAATTAATATTGTTTTTTAGATGCAAAAGAGGGACATAAGATATCCTTCACTTTATTGTAGCTACACAAACCACCCTCAAATTTATATACATATTATATTGATGATCCCGTATAGGAGATGATAGTAATTTTTGAAACAAAAAAATATAATGAATATAATTAAGTTAAACTCTAGTGAATGTTAATGTGATTTACTCTTAATTATTAGTTATATAAAATTTGTTAAAAATTCTAAAGAGATGTTATTTAAATACAAAAATTGAAGAGTGATTTCATAATCAAATTCTATATGTAAATCTACAAATGACCAATTTATCATAGCTAATGTATAATTAATTAATTAAAAGTAAATTTCATCATCACATATTAGAGTTTCACTTAATTACCCCACAATTTATTTTTGTTTAAAAGATTACATTGATATTTTCAACAACAATGATCAATATAGCTATGTATATAGAATATGGGCAGTTTGTATAGATGAAAAAAATATAATTTATATAATTTTACTAAAATTCAGAGAATATATTAGTGTTGCTTTAGGATAACTAATATGATTTTTTACATTTGTGAAGTATGGAATGAGGTTGGGGATGTGAAATTATATTTATGGATTCCATGATGTGCAAGATGAAAAGTCAATACATTTGAAAATCAATAATTTAAATGATATTCCTACTAATGAAAAGATGCAACCTTTTTTCCTCTAAAGACAACACATATTATCAACCTTCTCACCTATTCTGAAAGATAACATCTACTTTTATATTATTATTTTTCAAAAAAGTAAAATAAAATATATTGATATAGTAAGTTTTATAAAAAAAATAAATAAATAATGTACTTGTATTAATGTATATGGAATGTATTGTTTTTCTTTCCAATTTCATGTTGACCTTTTCTTTCTCTCCTTGCTATACCTTTGACATATTCTCTCCCAAATTCATTTTTATTTTCTATAATCACTTTCATTTTTTTGGATTTGAAATAATGGAAATAATGGAGATGATTTCTTTCCTTTTCCCTTTTTTTCTTCCCCATTCCTAACCCTTTGATCCCTCTCCTTCCCTTTCCCTCCTAAGTCCCAAACAAAGCTTAAGAGAATCGAGAATTGTTTTTTTTCAAGGGGATGGAAAGGTATGGAGTATAGCATAGTGTAGATATTTGAACACATGTAATCATAACACTAGATTTAGATACTTTAGACCAAACTTATTTTATGTTTCTCTTGTCCTTAAAAGGAGAAGTTGAGCCAAACAACTCCATTAAAAATTGTTAACTTTTCTTTTTTATGAAGAAAACATACAAATATGGAGCTTCTATGTATGTCTTCTCATTTAATTAGCTTCACTATTATCATCGTAACCACCTTCACTATTATCATCATTATCATCATAACCACGATAACCATGTTGCTACTATCATTGCCACGACTTCCATCGTCGTCCTCACACCACCATACTATCTTTACGGTTATCGCCTCTATTACCAAATATCGCTATTGTTAACATAATCATCATTATTGTCACCACCACCTTTATCTCCTTTGCTATCACTAACACCATTGCTAAAAAGTTTGAAAGTAAATTTTTAAGTTAAAAACTGAAACTACTAAACAACTATAGTTTCTATCTTTGAAACTCTTGTTTCTAGCATCTTCGTAGTTTTTTAAGGGAAAAGTTGGGTCAAATATAGTCTTATAATTATTGAAATGCATGTTAAGAAAAGGGGAATGTCTTCATAAAATAAAAATGATGAAATTAATACATCCAAAATTATTAATTTTCGTGTTTAAATCAATAAATATTTTCATATCTTCAATTCCAAATATGATAAGTGCAATATACTTCTTACCCCATTTAGTATTTGATGCGCATCAAAAAAATGATTGCATTGATGCAATAATGATGAGGATGATTGTGGCATATGAGTTGTGTTTAAGTATAAGGATATGAGGCTAATATCAAATAATAATGACATTAATGTAAGTAAAATATATAGTAGGATTATGCTAATTTCTTATCCTAGTTAGTATTTGATGTGCAACAATTAACCATTGCATTAATATGGTGACAATAATATTAAGGATAGTGGTGTTTAAATATAATGATATGAGGCAAACACCATAACAATATTAACATAAAAACACAAGACACAATAAAACATTACATTATCTTATTAGGATAGAGATGTCCCTAAAGTTTCTATTGATCAAATATTAACATATGAATAACAACAATTCAAAAACAAACATAACATTTTAAATTAGAGTGATGATTCACTTACTCCAAGAGTAAGTTTTTTAAACTTACTTCTCATCCTAGCCATTAATTCTAGGGACATTTGATAGTTTAGATCTACTTACTAATTCAAATTATTAGATTTATCTAGAATTGAAGACTAAGATCAAAAATAAATTCTCCTCCTTAAATTATTATTAAAATCTAATTGACCTAAGATAAAGAATAAAACATTCGGAAACATATAATTAATGTCCACCTTATTATAGGTTATAGTAATTATATTGTATGGAAAACACAATAAATAAACCATAGGAGGCAATATAGACCTTGAGGAATAAAAGAGGAATACATTCCAATAAAAGGTTATATGACCATTATTAGTAAATGAGAGGTCCTTTTAACTCATTATTTTATAAAAAGATGATGGATTTGTTGCATATTCATTCAATCGTAACTGTTAACTACTATTAATGTATTAATGTCACATCAGCCGATCTCAAACACTAAAAAAATACCAATAATATCTTTTAATAATGGAAGACTATGTTAAATTCTAAAAGAATAGAAAGATCAGATGTTCAATTCCTAATAACAATACTTCAATACAATATTGTGAAATCCAAGTTGAATGTCGAATTGGAAGAAGTCTTGTATTAGGTTTAACTAGTTTAAACAGTTAAATCGTCCGGTTTGACCGTATAATTTTATATATAATTAGTAATTTTTATCTATAAACATGTAAATGTAAAATTTTATATAATTAATAATTACGTATAATTGTAATGAAGTAACATATCTTCATCTTTTTTAGACTAGAGTAAAACAAAATATTTGAGTAGTGTTCCGTTTTTTAATTATTTAATTTAACCGTCTGATTTATTTTGCGGATTAATGCGGTTGAACCGAGTTTAACACGGTCGAACCGAAATTTCCCCGATTCAAAGTAGTTCATCCCTAACCTGGTTAAGACCGCAAACAAAAACCGTTTTCAAGTCCGATCAGCGGTCAAACAGGTTAGACCATGCGATCCGATTCTCATAACAACACTTAAAGAATCAATCACCCGAAAATGGATTAATAATTAAGGATATATCTTTTTGATAGTACCAAAACAACAATAAAAAGATGTATTTGGTTTGAAAAATAAAATATCTTATAGTATAATGAAATAATTTATTTCTCTAAATTCAATAATGTTTAAAATATATATATTCTTTGTTTTGTTACGGTTCAAAGTTTTTTAAATGGCGAGTGTGATCACATTATATTATCTGCGAGTGAGAGACACAAAAAAAGTTCCAACTTTTCGCAATGATTCCTCAAACTCCGCGTTCACACTACACACACCACGAGTCCGCCACACGCCCCGTCTCCTCACTCAATCCCACCCCTCCACGTGTCCCTCATCCAACGTTCCAAAATAAAACACTCTAATCCCCAAAATACCCCTCTCCACCACTACATAGATCTTCATTCTTCTTCCCATCATTCTTCACTCACAATTGATCCTTCTTCTCCATTTTCTCAAACACCCTTTTGGATTTTCAACCCAAAATGTCTTTCATTTCTTCCAAAGTTTCAACCTTTACTCCATTTTCACCATCAACCATTGTTGGTGATAACAATGGGATGGTGAAAAAGCCAAGCTTTTTTTGTTCTATGAACTTTTCTAAGAAATGGGGTGTGAGAGATCTAAGGGTTTTTGCATCATCAATAACTGTGCCATTAACTGGAGTGATATTTGAACCATTTGAAGAGGTTAAGAATTTTGCTATTTCTGTTCCAACATCTCCTCAACTTTCATTGGCGAAACAGAAGTATGCTGATGAATGTGAATCTGCCATTAATGAACAGATTAAGTAAGCATTTCTATAATCTCAATTTTTTATATTTAAATTAGTATATATATGTTAACAAATCATGCATTTCCTTAAAAAAATCGAACCTTTATGTTGTGTGAATAATTATATTTTTATATATAATTAGTTATGTATAATAGATCTATATATATATATATATTTAGAGAAAATAATGTATGTGTATGAGTTTTATACATTTCTTTCGATGAAGTATGAGTTTTATACCTTATCATTACGTATACTACATTATACACGGTTCATGTTTAATCATTTTAGTACTAAACTAAAATGATCTATATTTCACTCATATATTTATATATTTGATCTGAAGATGTATAGATACTTTTTTTCTGTTTTTTGTATATAATATGGGAGCATTTGCCTCTTACGCATGTTTTTTAAGATTGAAAAACAACTAAATAAGTGATTTTAGATATGGAAAATAAGTGATTTACTCCTGTTTTTTCTTCTCTATATATATATTTTGGTGTAGATCCAAAGTTTTCCAATTTTTGTAGTGATTTTTATTGTGTTTCATGCTTTGTGTGTTGTGTAAGGATTTTACTTAATAATAAGAAATTTGGTTATTTTGATATTATGATCTTTCCTTTGGTAATATATATTTTTCTCTATATAATTGTGACAGTGTGGAGTACAATGTTTCCTATGTGTACCATTCCTTGTTTGCATACTTTGACAGAGACAACATTGCCCTCAAAGGACTTGCCAAGTAAGTTTCAATACCGATTTTCGGTTGGAAACCGGCTCCGCACTGTTTTCGATTTCATGTGATGTTATTTGATGAAAACAGGTTCTTCAAGGAATCTAGTGAAGAGGAAAGAGAGCATGCTGAAAAGCTTATCAAATATCAGGTTGGTTTAAATAGATAAAACATTTCTAAAGTTCTCTTATAATAACTTCATATGACTTATTTGTCTCTGATTAAAATGTTCAGAATATTCGTGGTGGAAAAGTAGTACTTCACCCTATCAAGAATGTTCCCTCAGAATTTGATCATGAGGAAAAGGGTGATGCATTGTATGGTATGATTTCTTTACAAACTTTTCTATTTCTCAATGCCTTATGAACTTTTTATAAGCTCCATTTAGCTTATTTTAATAAGCTTATGAAAATAAAGCTCTTTCAGCTTATTTCAAAATATATCTTATTTAAGCTGTTTATCAAATGCACCATTGATCATTTCTTTAAGCAACTTTTGCTCTATGCAGCTATGGAGTTAGCTTTGTCTTTGGAGAAGTTAACAAATGAAAAACTTCTGAATGTGCACAGTGTAATGTCTTCGGCTGCATAATTTGTCCCTTAATTCTGATCTAAAGTTGAATGTGCACAATGCAATGTCTTTCTTATTTTGATCTATACTTGTTAAGGTCAATTAATCGACGATCTGTGAATAATAGGTGGCCGGTCGGAACAATGACCCTCAGTTGGCAGACTTCATCGAAAGCGAGTTTTTGGCCGAGCAGGTGAAACTCATCAAAATCATAGTGTGGCTGGAAATAGAAATTTAGAGATAAAATTGTGTATTTCCCTTACATTACTACCACAAATACTAACAAAATTTGTTTACTATTGTTTAGGTGGAATCAATTAAGAAGATATCAGAGTATGTGGCTCAGTTGAGGAGGATTGGAAAGGGTCATGGTATGTATATAGATACCATCATTCTAATGCACGAGTCTCAGGGTCGATACTTAACTGAAAATCAGGCCGCGATTAGGAAAATACCCTTTGGTTTCTCTAATACAATTTTTGTTTTTGTGGCATTTAGGTACTTGGCACTTCAATCAAAGTCTTCTCCATGAGGGAAACACTGCATGAATTTGAATAATCTTCATGAATAGTAGTATTGGTTTAAATTTAGTCTTTTCTTAAGTTCTGGTTTGTTTTCAATTGTAGAGAAGTATGTAACTACTTTTCCTTAGTACTGAGATTTGGAAACTTAAGAGTATTGTATTTTGCTAATATCAAATGTAATTGGCTATAAGCCATTATCATGCAATCATATCTATTAGCTTCTTTTCAATCACTTTGTCAGAAATAAGTGATTTTGGCTATTTAAGATTTAAAAGAAACTTGTTATGGTTAGAAAATTTTGATGTGCTGGTAGTGTTACCAATGTGTTAGGTTTCAATTCCTAGGAACGAAACTTGTTGGGAGGGGCAGCCACGAATCGTGAAAGGGATTAGAAAAATATCATTGTGATTCGGTGTCAAATGCAATTATGGTGTGATGTGATTGTGGCGGTCACTGTAACCACAATATTGTAGCAGTATCATGTGACGTGGTCTACAATTTATGTGATGTGGTCTACAATTTGAAACACTCGTACATATTTATTTTATCATTTTGCTACCAATAGTGGTGTCTTAAGTTACTTACCTTTGAGGCTTAATCCTAAAGTTTGAAGTTACTCTATGAAGGATCCTCTTAATTGGGTACATAAAAAAGCTCTTGAAACAACACCAACCTTTCCACTTTCTCATTTTCAATATCACATAGACTTTCCCTTCTCTTACTTTTAGTCTACATTTTTATACATGCATCATGCCATTAAAACTTCATTGGCTTCAAGAAAAACAATAAGATGAATCATGACATAGAAGAAAGCAACAAAAAGGAAGACAAGGCCTTTTTGTACTTCATGATTTAGTCTATTTGCATAAAATATTCATGATAGAACTTTACTTAAGTTTGTTCAAGAAAAATACTCCAAGGTCAAACCAACCATTAGGTAGTGACAAGATTTTTTTGATGAAAATTCATTTGGATTTTGATTTTGCTACTTACCCATCTCACCAAATGTTCTCAATTTGATTGCATTTAAGTAGAATGGTTCATTCACAATCAAAAAGTAAAGATACAATCAAAGTATTAATATAATGGTATAAGACCTGTTAAATCTCTAGCAAGAGACACTTAAGAATTCGATTTTTGAGAGTAACAATCACACACCCCGAAAGAGATTTGTTCCTTCCGATGAATAATACCTTGGTAATATAAAAAATATAGAAGCCTAATGTCTCACCAAATTCTAAATTGCAACACCACATGACAAACTATCATAATCTAACTCTTTTATCATCTCCATCAAACAAGTCCTTAACAAATTGAGAATCACATTACCCCTCCGACTCTGGAAAATAAGAACAATTAATATGAATCATTAAATTAAGACACTTAATTATTACACCATTAAATAATTGACAAGATTCATATGATGCAACAATCATGAACTTATCTTATTCCAAATGTCATTACAAACATCTAGGGTAGGGATCTTCAAGTTGTCATATTCAAACTTCTCAACTGATTTTTTATCCTTTTCCACAATATCTGGAAATAAGATTTAAGGACCAACCAATTTTTGGACTTATAAAATATCATATATATATATATATATATATATATATATATGTAGGACCTGAAGAAGAAAAATAAATATACTAAACAAAAGGATACAGCCTGAAATTTTGGACTGATCATCCAAGTTTGGCACAATATTTGTGACAGAAGCATACATTGAAAGCATCATCCTGAAACATCAAAGAAGAATGCTGTTAAGTTATATAGAAAAATGCAAGAATAAGAATTTTCATCATTTTAAATCAATTAAAATGAAAGATAAGATGAATTACATATCACATATGTTAAAGTTGTTAGTTAATTTCAATCTGTTAGTTGTAATATTGTTTTCGTTAATCGATTAACTAGTTAGTTATTAGTTAGACATTGTAATATACAATGAGTGATTCCCTTATTCCTCGTAACTCATCTTCAATTCAATATCATTTTCTCATTCCTTCTTGTTCATCAAGAAGATCTCTCTTATCCATGGCACCTACCATTTTCACAACATCAAAACAATCTTATATTCAAGTTTTGCAATGTACTTACTGTGCCCTTTGCTTATCCTTCTCAATTTTCAGTGAAGTCTTCTTCTGTTGTTGGACACAAACCCATTGCTTCTCTAGATCATTAAACTCATTGCTGATCAATGTATTCATGCAAAATAGATGCCAAGAAAGTTAATAATCCACACAAAGAGCATGTAATTGAAAAGGTGACAAAACAAGAAGAGACTTATCTTAACTCCTCCTTCAACATTCGTTCCTTTTCAAGTTCTTCTTCTAGTTCTCTCTGCAGAAGATCCACTTCTGCATCAGTAGTAGTTTCATGTCTAGCTTCCTCTGTTTTTTGCTTGCATGCTTTTATTTTTTCCTCATAATCTAATTCATATAATCAAAGGTTATTACAATAGCATAACATGAACTAGAGAAGATAAAGGAGATCTGCTCACTCATCATAGATAACAACAACAACGACTCCCGTAATGTTCTATCATAAATCATTAGCTGAACTGCATAGTTCTGTGGTAGGATCCGGTACATTAGTGTTCATTGTAGATAACTACAATAACAAACAACAACAAAGCTATTATCCTACTAAGTGGGCCGTCTATATGGATCGAAAGACTTCATAATGCTCTATCATAAATCATTAAACTATAGTCCTCATGAGATTCGGTGCATTAGTGTTCATTGTAGATAACAACGACAACCAACAACAATGAATCCATTATCCTACTAGGTGGGTCGGCTACAGGAACCGAAAAACTTCATAATACTCTATCATATATTATTAAATTATAGAGCATGATGAGATCAGGCGCATTAGTGTTCATTGTAGATTACATGAATATGAAATAGTGTTCACTATTAATTTATGATATTGTTAAAAGTTTGAAGAGAATGGCGAGAGTATAAAGGGCAAAAATAATAATCAACAACACAAGCATTAAATCATAATAAAAATCAAAACTTTCAGATAAGAACTTAAATTCCCATATTTATTTTTAAACAACACACAACCATAAAAATCACAAAAAATGAAAACTTTATATTAACATCTAAAATCCCCAAATTCCCTGAGTTTACCTATAAATTTGGAAGATTTAAAGAAAACCCAGATAGAGAAAGAAGAAAAGAACCTTGTAGCAATGAATGAAGGTTGTTGAAATCGGAGTAACATGTTGAAGAGAGTGAAATGGAACGTTGTAGAGTTTGAGTGATGTTGTTGAAATCACGTTGATCACGCAATACCTTAACGAGATCGTCGCTGTAACAAATCAACTTCTCTACATCAATGGTGTTGCTTCTTGAAGATGATTCTCCCATTTTCAGAATTTAGAGAGAGAGAGAGAGAGAGAGAGAAATTGAAGAGTTCTTTCATTTGAATTGCAATAAGTTTTAAATTGAAAGAGGGAAACTTTTTTCTCATGGTTTTGGGAGAAAGCCCTTAAACTTTTGACTAATTGTAAATTGGTATATGAAATTTTAAATCATTCAAAATTTTGACTATTAAAATATTATAATATTATAATTATAACAAAAAATATTGTATTTTATTAATTGAGAAGTACACAAGTAAAACTATATTCAACTTTCACCTAATGTATAGGGAGGTTTTGGTGGGTACGGGTAATATACTATTCATATCTACCCTATTGTCATATTTTTGGACTTATATTTGCACTGAACATGTGTTGATTTTTGATAAATCTGTTATGCGTGGGTCCTTAAATATCTATTGGATATGTGGATATCAAAAAATTAAGAAAATATTAAAAATATTTATGAGTATTTTATTAAATTGTGTGTTTGTTTCATATAATTTTATTTAATATTTAAGCAATAAAAAGGGGAAAACAGAACATAATTTAAATCTAATCTAATTTTTATTTATTAAATATAACTCATTTTACTCAAACGTATACACAAAAAGACTTTACGTTTTTTCTATATCAAAACCAATAATTCTAACATAGATATATACTTAATTATACACCAACTAAGTTTTTCTTGTCTACATTTCCATGAATGGATATCCAAAGTGCAACAAACATGATCATACATATAGCATAGACAAAAGAAAAGACAAAGAAATGAGCGGGAACTAACTAAGAAGACTGCAACATGAAATTATATATAGAAATAATATTAAAGTGAGATAACTTATAACACAAATATAAGCAAATGATGTGTGAAGTTAATGTCTTTTACAATAGGATATTCACATCCCCAATTAATATATCTTTTATGCAATGCAATATGCATGTTGATCAACCAATCTCCATAAAATGCTTGAAGGCCAAGATCCTAATGGGAAAGCAACTAGGAGTACATATTATTCTAACCAAAAGAAGATACAATATCAATTGTTCTCAATTATCTCTATTTGAGGTGCTTACATGGTAAGCCCAGTCCGTTTCAGGAATCCTCTCTACTGATCATGAAATGCCAAAGGAGTGTTAGAGATTGATTAGTTTGTATGTAGGACTATCCTGTTCATAAGACTAATGAACTGGAACCCTCACTAAACTGTCCCACCTAAGCAATCTCTCAAGGCTTCTTGACGAATCACTACCAATGTCGCCCCTATCCAAATTCACAATGATATTTCTATTGTCATATTTTTTTATTTTCTCTAACTCCAACTACAAGATTGCAATGCATGCAAACTAAGTAAAGTTAGCTCAATAAGTATTTTAGTCAAGGTTTTCTCAATTAATATTTCAACAAGTATCACATGAGTTAGTCGTCTCAAATCCAATACATTGTTATCATGTCAAGCCCAACGGACGAGCTCAAGACACTAACTTAGTGATCAAATATCATTGGGAAAAACCCAAATTTCACTACACTTTCAAGTGTATGAATAGTCATATGCTCTCAACAAATCCAAAATATCACATATGTTAGTTGTCTCAACTCCAATACATTTTTACTATGTCATGTTCCCAAGACGAACTCAAGATATTAACTTGGTGATCCAATGCCAATGGGCAAAGCCCCGAATAACAGTTTCAAGTGTGTAATTTCTTTTTTATGAAGGGTGACGACACACCCGAAAATTTCATTGAAAAGAGGAGATTACATATGCTTGAATCTATAGTTAGGCAATAAAAGTCTATTCCTATTGAATTCGTGCAAAAGAAAAGAGGGGGTTGAGTTCCACCAAGAGTTAACCCTGGAATTCACCCCGAATGAAGCAAGCTTATTGGTACAAGCATTGCCTTCTCTATAAATATGAGTAATTCTGAAATTCAAAACATTTAGATTGCAACAACATTTACTCCAAGTGTTCCTTAATTTCCAAGGAACTTGGAATTTCCCTTTGAATATGTCAACAAACGTACTTGAGTCGCACTCAAGCCAGACTGCATACCAACCTTTCCTTTTAGACATGACTATTGCCAAGATTGTAGCAAACAATTCAGCATAGAGAGAGTCTTGGATGTTCATATAAATTGCAAAACAACCCAACATTTCCCCACTATAGTCTATGAAAATACCACCACCTCCAGCATGACCAGGGGAGCCATGGGCAGCCCTGTCAGTGTTATTCTTCACTCAACCAGGCTTAGGGAGGAGCCACCTCACTTCTGTAATAACAGGGGCCAAAGTGTACTTTGGATAAACTCCAAAAGCTCTAAGCAATATAAGCTCTTCCATGGAGGGGTTAGCAGTTGCCTTAGATAAGTTGCCAATCATTGTAGTGTCCCTTTGGATCCTTGTCAAGGTTTGGGCAGTAGTAAGAAACTTGTCTTCAAACCTACCATGGTTTCTGTAGTGCCAAATTTTTGAGATTGTGCTCACAATATAGGCTATTATCACCTCAGTAAGCTGATGACTCCATGTGTTACTAGGCAGTTGAAGAAGAGCAGCAACAGAGGACCTCTCAATATTCTTACCAAGAAGGTTCTCTAGCCAGTTCCAAAGAGGAACAACAAAGGAACAAATGCATGGCAAAGGGTGCAAATAGAGGCCATAGGTATCCCTCTTTTTTGAAGGTTCTCATCTGTAGGCATTTTATTATTGATAAGCCTCCAAGTATTGAAGGATTTCGTAGGAGGAATGGATGAGGACCAAATCAAATTGCACCAACTCAATTGGCTAATTCCAGGCTTGAAGAAGCTATAAGCATTCTTGAGAGTGAGCTTCCCATCACTAGAGTGCTTCCAGACCAATTCATCATTCATATCCTGCTTAATCTGGATTGTAGCCATTACATCAGTAATTGAAGGAAAATTATGAGCCATCCAAGAAGGTATAGTCCATTTATGGTCATGAATAAAATCAGCAACTAAGGCTGCTAGGGTTGTGTGAGTCTGAGGAGGAATGGACAGTGTATCCACCAAGGGCTCACCTAGCTAATTATCAGACCAAAATCTGATTTTTGATCCATTTCCCACAAGCCAGATGGAGTTGTCAATAATAATTTGCCAAGCTTTTTTAATGCCAGGCCACACAGAGGACTTCACACAGCTAGCCCTCAAGTCACCAATCCTATAGAATCTCAATCTGTAGAAGGAGGCCCATTCATGATTAGAAGATTTCATGACCCAAGCTAGCTTCAGGATTGCAGCCTGATTAAGGTCAGAGGTGGATCTTAAGCCAAGACCACCCTCCTTCACTAGATAGCATAATTTATTCCAAGCAACTGTGACTAATTTCCTCACCTTCGAATCCCCTGACCAGATAAAGTTCCTAATGCTTTGATCCACAGATTTCAGCAGGGTAGAGGGCCTAGCATAGACATGGAAGCTATAGGCTAGCATGCTGTGGATATTGACTTCACCAACTCAACCCTTCCCATAATAGATAGTGAGAAACCCTTCCATTTGGAAAGCTTAGTGATAATCCTATCAGCTAAAGGCTGCAAATGAATAGTCCCAGGCTTACCTCTGAAGAGAGGGACCCCCAAGTAAAAGAAGGGGAGCTTGCCTGCTGTAAAGCCCAGCCAATATGCCAAATTGGATAATTTTCTAGCATATGCTTCAGTAGAATAAAACTTACATTTATCAAGATTAATGTGCTGACCAGAAGCTTGGGCATATGAAGAAATGAGGTTATTCAAGGCTAGGATTTCTTTTTTTAATCCTTTACAGAAGATGAGGATATCATCAGAAAACAGAACATGGCTAGGGGTGGAGATATTCATGGGACTAGAGATGGCACTCAACTTCCCCTCAACAATAAGCTTTGATATACCTCTGCTAAGGACATCCTCAGCTAAACAAAAAAGAAGAGGGGACAAAGGGTCACCTTGTCTAACACCTCTTTTGCAAGGAAAGAATCCCACATTATGCCCATTTACCACAATGGAAAGCTTGGCTGAGGTTTAAATGACTTTGATCTAATGAATGAATTTACTATCAAACCCAAAAGCATGAAGAGTAGCCAGCAAGAAATCCCAATTAATTGTGTCAAATGCTTTCCTAACATCCAATTTTATAGCCAGATTACCACCAAAGGTCTTGTGATCCAGAAGGTTAACTGCTTCTGAGGCAACGCAGATGCAATCAGTGATTTGTCTACCTTTTACAAATCCTCTTTGCTGGCTGGAGACAATGCTAGGAGCCACAACAGCCAACCTATCTGCCAGAACCTTGGAGATTACCTTGAATTGGAAGTTGGCCAAGGCAATAGGCCTGAAGTCCTCAATCTTATCAGCCCCAGGGAATTTTGGAAGAAGCACCACTGAGTTGGAATTAAGGTTGGGAAGCATCCAAGATTGAGTGAAGAATTGAGTAACCGAATTGCAGACACCAACACCAACAATCTCCCAAAACTCATGATAAAAACAGCCCCCAAATCTATCAGGGCCAGGGGCTCCTTCACCTTTCATAGCAAACACCGCAACCTTGATTTCATCTGAGGAGGGAATCTTAGTAAGCATACAGTTATCACTTTCAGTGACCATATTAGGGATTACCAACTGGATAAGGTCATTAGGCTGAGATTGATTATCTGAGGCATATAAATTTTTGAAATAAGACACTACATGGTTGGCAATTTCAGCAGGGTCCCAGATATTGTTTTCACCGTCTCTTAGAAGCGTTAAGGACTTGGTGACTTGCCTTATTTTAGCCACCTTATGAAAATAGGCTATGTTTCTGTCACCACTAGTGTGCCAGTTAACTCTAGCCTTCTCCCTCCAGAACTTCTCTTTAATTCTTAAAGCCATTAGCAACTCCTGCTGAGCCAAGTTCTCATCATCAATTAGTCCCTGGTCATTATCCACCAAACCTCTTCTTTGTTGAATAGAGTCAATTTCCTCCAAGACCATTTTAACTCGAAGATGGATGTTCCCAAACACCTCCTTATTCCAGGTTCTAAGGCAGACTTTGAGGTTCTTGAGCTTTTGAGAAAGCACAAACATAGGGCATCCAACAACACTCGAATTCCAGCTAGTTTCAACCAAACTTTTAAGGCCTTGATGAAGAGTCCACATTTTATGAAATTTAAAAGAGCCATGACTAGGGATACTTACCCTAGAGGCACAAACCATCAAAGGATGATGATCAGACCCAGATCTAGGCAAGGTGCAACAAGTGGAGTGGGACCATTCATTCAACCAATAATCATTACATATGGCTCTATCTAGCCTTTTCTCAGTATGGGCAGGTCCTCTCCTCTTGTTAGACCAAGTGAATTGGGCTCCTCTAGTGGGAAGATGGGTGAGGTTGACCTCCTCAGTGAAGGAAATGAAGTCCTCACACGCCATGCTATTAGGTAAGTGAGATCCTCTACACTCATAGGCACCTAAAACTGCATTAAAATCCCCAATACAACACCAAGGACCAATGAAGGAAGCTAGAAGAGAAGTGATCTCAGACCAGAGGACCATTCTTTTCAATCTCTGGTTGTTTGCATACACCGCACAAAGATAAATCTTTTTGTGCTCAATGTCCAACTCGATTGAAACTTGTTGATCAGAGTTAGCAATGACCTTAGGCTGATGATCAAGATGACAAATACCCCAAATGTTAGGAAGGAGAGAGCCCCTATCATTGACCATGAATAACTTCATACCAAGGCTAGACCAAAATCTAGAACTTATTTTATCTGCATGAATCATAGGCTCTGAGATAAAGATTAAATCAGGTTTATTGGAGATACATAAAATTTTTAAAATGAGTTTTATGTCAGGGTTGCCCATCCCCCTGCAATTCCAGAAGAAGACCTTCATTGAGCAACATTAGAATGCTAACCCCTTCGGGTATAGTGAACTTTCCCAAGACTTTGTCTTTGCCTCTGCTTTTTCTTTTGAGATTTTGACATTACCGGCGCGAAAATCCTTTCTTCTGCTATGTCAGCCTCAGAATCCGTATCATCAGCACATAACCTTCCAACTATTTTCGAATCCTTGGCAGCAACAATGTTTTCAATCTGTTCTTGAACTACCAACTGTTCAGATTGAAGATTTTGAATAACTACATCCAAATCACCACCATTCTTATCTGAAACTAAATCAACTCCAGGCAATTCATCTATACCTGTTGAAGGCTCTGTCTCTGCCAACTGAGGGAGTGCAACCCATTCCAAAAGATTCAGATTTTCTGAGTGATCAATTTCAAGATTAACAACCAGATTATCCACCATTTTCTCTGTAAACTTCTTTGCCCCATGATTACCTTTCTTGTTAACAGGTTTGAGGTTCTCCTCCACTATCAATTGTTTGTTTTTCCTACAAACCGCCACCATATGCCCTATGGAGTGGCACCTAGTGCAAAAATCTGGGAGGTTTTCAAACTCAATGTTGACAAAGAAAGCAAATCCCTCCCTTTCGACAAGGATTTGATTTGGTAGAGTACCCTTCAAGTCCACATCCACAAGAACTCTTGCAAAATGGTCAAAAGATCTATTGGATGTTGCTTCGTCCAACGATATAGGGGTCCCTATACCTCCGACAATTGAAAAGAGGATTTTGGCACTCCAATACTCCAGCGGAAGGCCCATAATTCTCACCCAACACTGTGAATGGCAAAGCTTCTGCAAGTTTGGGTTGAAATCCGGGGTCCAGAGAGAAAGACGAAGCAACCCAGGCTTTAGGTTCCAAGATCCCACCGCACAAACACTATGCATATCCTCAATAGAGGAGAATGCGAAATCATAGAACCCCCTCCCCAACGATATCATGCTCCATTTTCCAACCGAGCTCCATAATGATGAGAGCTTAGTTTTCAGGTCGTTGAACTTAATGAGGGAGTCTCCTTTTGACAGTATAACTCTGCCGTGCAAATGAGATTTGCATCTTTGTAGTCCAGCCTGATATTCCTCTTCAGGTATCTTAATGGCTATAGCATCCCCTTTAATGCAAGGTTGGGGGAGTTGATAGAAGTTAATGTCACATGCATTTTTTAACACTTGTGCAAATGATTTTTGTACCTTAGAGTCTTGAGAATTTGGAGCAGGTTTTGGAGAAATATCGCCCAACAGAGGGTTAAAATTTGCAAGAAAATCCCAAGGAACAAACGGGTCTGAGTTGATTGAAGCCATGAATAACGATCCACGAAGCTTGGAGGAAACCTAGCAGAGCTTCTCTCTCATCTTCGTCTTAAAATAATAGTCTGAAAATAATATAATTTAACCATCTCAAGTCTCATAGTTCTCAAGTGTGTAATTATTAGCCATAGGCTCTCAACAAACTTTATTCTTCATCCTCAATCACCAAAGGAACTTAATAAGGACATCTATATTTTATAAAACAAAGTCTTTTAGAGGCTTTTATCTCAAATTACAGACAAACCCAATAACATATTTTCTATTTTCCTCACATACTACTCACAAATTTTCCTAATCCTACAGATTAATTAATTTTTCATTTTCCCATTTAATATTTATTTTTAATCCTAGTATAAAGTTTTTAATACCCCTCACAACTAACTTATGGACTTTCTCAAGTCAACTCAAACCCCAATTTTAAACTTATATGTTTTTCATATCAATACAACAATCAATATCATCACAATTGCAATTGTGATATTTCCAAATTACAATCTTGCCACAAACAATTAGCATATAAAACAATTATCAAAAATTGATCACAAATATTCTCATGCATTCAAGTATAATTATTCAACAATCCTTTCATGACGGTGTAATACCATAAGCAGGTACCTCACATTATGATAAAGAAAAAGAATTCATACACATATATTCCTAGAAAATCAAGTATATAAGACATTATACACCGTCATGAAAAAGATTAAGGACTCTTACATGAAAAATGAGTTCTCACGAGAGTCCCTAATCTACACGATTGTCCCACTTTAGAAGGCATGGGAGAAACGAACTTCAATGAAATACTCTGAGACCATATTGGTCTTCTCCCCAATCTTAATCGTTTTATCTCATAACTTCAATATTGATTCAGCAACATCAATATCACTGCTAACATCCACTTATTTAAGTGTCACACTTCATCAACCAATATAACAATCAATTCAAAAGTCCCAAAGACTTTAAGACATCACAAAAAATACATAAAACATGGTTATAGTTTTTTGAAAATCAAGTTCTACTACTTTGAAACTAAACATTAAAGTAGCATAAAAATTAATCTAATCGCAGATTTGAAATAATAGCAAAAATACTATATATAAGAATGAGTATGTTAGTTAACTCGATATATATGTGTAATACATTTTACTTAGCCAAGGTTTTTGCTATAAGAAAACAAAGGAACTTTTCCTTTCTAACCATCAAATCATAAACTACTCAACTATTATAAAAAATACAAATAATTAACTTCCTACTTATAAAAGACGCCCATGACCCATATACCTCAAAAATATTTAACTTTATCATATAATACAACGTGAAATTTTAATTAAAAACAATATATGTATAAAATTAGGAATAAATCTCTTTTAAAAGAAATAATGGAATATCCCTTTATTTTCATAAACTATAATGGTTCTTGCAAAATTGTTTGTTTAGGAGCAATCATGAAGTAACAATCATTTAAACCATAATGTTAACCTTATTTGCTTTTACAAAGACATTTTTCGAAATACGAATTGCTTGTTTGCTATTTGTATAGCCTAGACCTCTTTAGTCATTGTTATGCCTTTGATTATTTTAAATGTTATCTAATTTCTGATTGCTCTTTTTGAAACTATTAAGTTCTTGACTTAATGAAACAAGTTTTGTTTCAAGAGTGTCAACTTTGGACATTTTGAATATTATGTAGATTTGGCCTTTATAATTGTCCATATTATTGAAGAACAAAGCTACCACATTTTACACATTTTAAATATTTTACACATTTAACACATGTGTTTTATTAGTTTGTTTAGGTAAGTTTGTTATATATTCATGTACTATAAATAAGGTCTTATGCCTTGATCAAATAATGAGAAAATTTCACAATATTCATTTTATGCTTCCGCATTTTTTTCGCAATATGGTATCAGAGTCTTCATCCTGAAGGCTTTGATCACCGCTGCGCATTCTCTAAAAATTATTGTCTTTTTCTTCCATCATTATGCATCAACCATCAAACTAAGAAGAAGTTGGAGTTTGGAGTACAAAGGTAAATTAAATCACCAACAATCTTTCTTCCGTCAAGTTGTTTTGACTTCTTTATCTATACCAACCATCTTCTAATACTGTTCGTGAGTTCCAATTACAAATATATACATTTCTTCCACTATATGGTGATAAGATGTGATCGTGAGATGGGGGAAAATTTGTGGTTTCCATGGAAATTGAGATTCCAAGTCTTGAAGGGTGATGACCAAGAAGCTTACATGAGAATGGTAAAAAAAACAAGAGAAAGAAAAAGATCATAATTCTAAACCTCCAAAGATATATTTACATCATTCTGGTGATGATGGTTTCTATGATGTCAAAGCCATTCGTCGCAAGAGGATCCACAGAGAGAACCTTGGTAACCGCAAGCGCAAACATCACCATATGCTTTAAAGACAACAAGAACAAAATCAACAACAACAATAGCAAGATCAACAACAACAACAACAAGATCAACAACAACAACAACAAAAAGATCAACAAGATCAACAACAACAACATCAAGAAGATCAACAACAACAACAACAATAACAAGATCAACAAGATCAACAACAATAACAAGATCAATAACAACAACAAGATCAACAACAAGATCAATAACAACAACAAGATCAACAACAAGATCAATAACAACAACAAGATCAACAACAACAAGATCAAGTGATTGAGAAAATCCAATCACGTTAGGGTCGAGATTCCGATTCGTTACATTGTCACGATATCAAATCGAATTATCAAGCTAGTGTCATTGTCATTTACCCTCCAGCTTGAAAGGGGCTATTAAAGAACAAAGCTATCACATTTTATACATTTGACATATTTTACACATTTAACACAAATGTTTTATTAGTTTATTAATTAGTTTGTTTAGGTAAGTTTGTTACATATTCATGTAGTGCAAATAAGATCTTATGCCTTGATCAAATAATGAGAAAATTTCACAATATTCATTTTATGCTTCGGCATTATTTTCGCAATAGATATCTTTTTTCAAATTCCGATTATGACTTTCCAAAATATCTATATCATTCTTTTGTTTTAAACAAAGTTTGGAAAGCTTCATATACTGTCTATGAAGTTCATTAAATGCAGTTTGTAATTCATCATAAGTTTATCTATCTAAAATTTCAGAATCACTAACCTCATCATCATCGGACTAGTCAGAATCCATTAGGGATAGGTGTACGTATTTCTCATTTTATGATTATGAGTTTGAACTCATGTCGTTGTCCTCCTATACTATGTAAGCTCTTCTAATGTTCTTTTTTCCACCTTTCTCTTGAAGGGATTTTTCTTCACCACATACCATCACAAAGTTAATTTCCCCTCCCAATCTTCTTTTTCCTTTTAATATAATAATAAAAATTTGTTTAATGAACACTTAATTGCTTTAATAATGATGGTATACTATTTCAAATTAATTGTTCCCCACCAAATTTTGTTTTTATTAAAAAATTGTTTTAAGTAGCTTAATGAACACTTATTAATATAAGCTCTGATACCACTTGTTAGGTATCAGTGACGGAATACACCTAGAAGGGGGGTTGAATAGGTGTGGCAGAACTCAATTTCCACTTTTCTGGTTTTTACACACTTGCTGAGAAATGGTCAGTTAATCGATTAAGCATTGTTCATAATCGACTAACCAGTAACAGAAACAGAATGATCAGAACAACAACTTGAACGGTTATTAACAAACACACAAACAAACACTTTTATGCAAGATTAACAAGAACATATCAAGGAACAAGTATGCAAAATATTAGTTCCAGATTCACATTAAAACATGTTGAAACATAAAAGAGAAAAGGATAGAAAAGATTGTGCATGGATTTTATCCTGGTTCGTTTTGCTGTCCACTGCAAAACTACATCCAGTCCTCCCCTCTGATTTGGGAGATTTTCCTTCTTCACTATGGAACATAATGTACGTTACATACACACTTCCAAATACAAAACTTGAACGCTCCCTTCTTGGAACCCAAAGAACTTCGGCACCCTTGGTTTGACCTTTCCCAAAACCGCCTCCCAAGAAAACCTTTCTTATGCGATTCGGCCCAACCAAGATATCGCTCTTTATCCCAAGACCTCCAAGTCTTTTTGTGAATAACACCTTACCCCACAGCTAGGCTTTTCCCAATCCTTGAAGAACAATGCTTTGAGTTATGAATGAGTACTTAATACTCGGATATTACAATGAAAACCAAAGCCTAAAACCTAAGCAAGAACTCATAAGACGTCCTAGTCTAATATGAATGTTCATGCATGAGGTTTCTGAAAATATGTAATAAAAAAGATCTATCTCTTTTTCTTTCAAGAAAACACAAGAATATGCAAGAAAGCTTTTCAAAGAAACATGCAATGTGAGTATGAAATCTAAAGCCTTAGCATGATCTAAACTTTCTCCTAATCCAACACTTTCTTAATAGATTCTAATAATAATGATCTATATCTTTTCCCTGTGTTTTTCTCTCTTTTTCTTCATAGTCGTTTATGCAATTAAGCCAGTATTTATACAAAACAGAATTTGGCTCTCAAAAACGGTTTTTCAATTATGTTGTTAAAACATCAGAAAAACACTTACGCTAATCGGTTAACGGGTTACCTTAATCGATAAACCAGTGTAAAAATTCACTTGTTAATGTATGGTAAACTCCCTATATGATATATGCTCATGCAATACATGATTTTCAAAATATAATATCTTTAATGCATAAAATCAATGTATTCAAATGCATGGGCCTACTTATCATATATTTCTAGATGATGTCTCATTTTAGTTGATTAATTATTTTATTAAGTCTTGTAAAACTCACACCTAGGTTTACCTAATCTAGACTCAATATCTATGGCAAGCATCTTAGACTTCTAAGAATATAATAAATAATAATAGCATTGACACCACTTAAGCCCTCGACATGTTGGTTGTTGAGCTATTTTCAAGCTTTAGCTAATTTCTTGTCTTCATCAAAACATAGACAAACGTTCCTAATGCAATCCTTAACGCTTTGCACTCTCAATATAGAGATTCCATTTAAAAAGCACATTTGTTAAAAAAATTCCGATTTTCATTTTTTAAAGAAAAATAATATAAAAAGCATTTACATTAGTATAAGGTCACTACTAGACTTATTAATAGTGAGATACCAATTTGAAAAAATATGCGTCAAATATTCCAATTCAACCAAGTCATTATGAACTCATAAAGTGTCCAAGGTCCCCATAAAAATAGAAGAAAGAAACAACACATTAAACACACAAGAATAAATAAACACACAAAAATACAAGAGATAAGTTCGTGATGATTCTCTCCTTCTTTCTGATATCAGATACGTGTATGCATTTTCTTTTCATCATCTTTTTATCTATTTATTTTAACTTCATTTTTTAATAATTAATTTCTTTTTGTTATTATGCAAGTAAATAATTATTAATTTATTTAATATCATTTGTAATAAATAATAATAATAATATATATTATTTTTTAAAATATAATGTGACTCGTTTACTAAACTTGTTTTTATAAATATCCCTTTTATTTAATGAATGATGGGCATATAATTAAAAAAATATACTTACTCTCAATTAAACAAAAAATATAACAGATTAATACAGCCATAGTAATTAAAATTATACTTGTCACTCATTTAAGTTGAGATGTTATATAAAAGATATGATTGTACTCCACTCTCTTAAAATAGGTAGGCAAATAGTAAAAAATGGTTAACCATCAATGATAACCTTAAGGATTGAGAAACACAAGTATAAATGTACTATGGAAATATCTATTTTAATAAAAACACCATCTCATTTTATAATAATAAGATAAGATAGTGGATTATGACTTATCTTCATTTTCTATTCAGTTTACTCTGAATTGATGTATTTTTATATTGTTTCTAATCAATTAATTTTTTGAATCATCACGAAGATAAAATCTGTAATAATTGAAAATCGAAATCTATATGTAATATTAAAAATTAATTAATGGAGAACACATAAAATCACATTATGATGTAACTTGATATCAAACCCTTGAATTGTTTATATTTTGGATTTGCAATATTTTTTAAAGACATCAACTTATATCGTTGCATAAATCTCCAGTCTTAAAATTAAGTCAATAGGAGTAATTACTTTTGAACAATTTATTAACTATTATTTTATAGTATATGTTGGATATTATGAGTGATAACACCAATGCAAATAAAAATAATAGGTCTATCATATTAGACTTGTTTCAATTTGTATTATAAAGAAACAAAGAGAAAGTATAAATTTCCCTATATAACATAAAAATATAGTTGTATGCGTATATTAATAAGGATGAAGATCATGTCTTCATCTTCATTAGTGTTCCGAATAGTATCCAAACCAATCAAAATGTGTTATTTTATTTAGAGAAACAATTATAAAAATGTAAAGTAATATTTTTATACTATTTAGTGATACTCCATTGAACAGGGACATGGATACAAGATCATCTTGGGACAGAGGACCCATGTTCTAATAATAATAAGAGATTTTGAAAACCATTGTCACTTCACGTTATTGTTATACCCAATGTGGTTTACTTTGTGTTAGAAATTCATAATTTCTAATTAACGTGTGCATTATATATTTAATATAATTATATCGGCTATTTATTTTGGGTTATAAAACAAGTGATCTAATTTCTAACAACGGACTTATGAAATTGATGACGAATATGGGCTTAAGGAGTGGATACTCAAACGGTTGACCTATATGAGATAATGAGAACCTTATAAGTTAACGCATAAGGAATTATTATGGCCCCCAATACACCAAATCACAAATAGTTTTCAAAGAGAAAACGAATGTCCCAAAAGAAATTCAGGACTTGATTGAGGAAAACCATCATACCAAAACTCTATCAAAAAGGTATATCAAAGGAGTAAATTAGAGAATATGAATTCATGTATGACATTGCATCCTTATTTTATATTATTGTAAGGATCATTAGATTTAATATCCTAAGATCGATATTTCACCAATGATAAGAAATTTCTAACAATATGCCATTTAGCTTAACCACAATTACAAATACATATTCCTGTTCTAAGACAAACGCAAAGTCCCTTTCCTCCTTGGCTCTGACAAGGTCCGACACAGTCTTTGTCAATTTTGCATTGGGATTCTTGAGCTTGTACAGTCAAACCTGAAAGTTAAACATATTCTTTAAGGAAAATATAGTTTTCAAAATTCAATTTAACTATCATCATTGAGCATAAGTTTCACAAATCTATTTGACTCAACAAATGAAAACAATAACTTATAATATATAAACTAATAATTTTAAGAATATACTTGTTCTCTTTATTGTCTGCATTATTCATGATTACAACGTATGCATTTTTGTGGTATGAATAAATCATTGCATTGTAACGAAGGAAGACAATAGAAGAAGAAGGGAGGAGGGTTACCATATGCAATCAAAAACAAGAATACAAAAAGAGCCACTTGAAATGATGATTTCTTCATACTTTTCCACTCTTGAATTATGATAATATGGTTGCAAATAGTTTTTCTTTTCTACGAGTGATTTTTCCTTGTAATGTCATTGGATAGGTATGGCTCCATATTTATAGGGACACATAGCTTGGACTATTTGTTTAAAATAATATATTTTTATAAATAATTAATAACTTACTTAAAATAAAAAAACAGTCGTATTCTTAAAAAAATATAAGTCAAAGACAAATTAAAATGTTTGGTTATGTAGTAATTTTAACGAGTATTTTCAATTGCTATGAGGACCTTATTTTTAGGTCCAGACTCGAAGTAATGATAGACATTTCTACCATCTTTCAAAAATGGAGTCATCACTGTATTTGTCTAGATATAATGGAAAGAACTTCCTTTTTGCTCAAACTCAAAATGTGTTAGTTTATTGTAATAGCAATATGTCCAACTCAAGTATCAATTAAAATAAGAAGAAATATTGGTGGTGAACTAGTTGTAACGCCTCGAAAAACACTTCTAAAAAACATTGCGGAAAAATGGGTAAATTTTTTTTTTGAAATGGGGATTTATAAAATTGTTTCCTTTTTAAAACCTTCCTTTTCCGGGACATCACTTTAAGTAACTCAAATGCGGAAAATCAACTTATCGTTATCGAATGATAACTTAACCTGATTCACAATTTCCTGAATAACACAATGCATATAAACGGTTAAGTCATCTTTAATTCATACAAACTAAGTCAACAAAGGCGAAAACGACATCGCCACTAACATATACAAAATCCAAAAAGAAAGGGCGAAAATATTAATCATCGCCCACAGACACTAAACAAAGA